>NC_060280.1:85182296-85210579 GCF_021613505.1 Equus quagga | reverse complement strand
GTGGATGGACCTCGAGGGCATTATGTTAAGCGAAATAAGTCAGTCAGAGAAAGACGAACTCTATATGACTCCACTCATAGGTGGAAATTAGTATATTGAGAAGGAGATCTGATCGGTGGTTACCAGGGAAAAGGGGGGGTGGGGGGAGGGTACGGAGGGGGAAGTGGTATACCCACAACATGACTAACAAAAATGTACAACTGAAATCTCACAAGGTTGTAATCTATCATAACATTAATAAAAAAAAAAAAAGAAAGAAAAAAAAACAAATAAAACTGCTATTAACAATCATGTAAAAAAAAAAAAGAAGAAGAAATAATGCTTATAAATATCTATGCACCCGACACAGGAGCACCAAAGTTCATAAAGCAACTATTAACAAACCTAAAAGAAGACACTAAAAATAACACAATAATAGTAGGGGACCTCAACACCCCACTCACATCATTGGACAGATCATCCAGACAGATAATCAACAAGGAAACAGTGGAATTAAACGAAAAGCTAAACCAGTTGGACTTAATGGACATATACAGAACATTCCATCCAAAAACAGCAGAATACACTTACTTCTCCAGCGCACATGGAACATTCTCAAGGATAGAGGATATGCTGGGAAACAAGGGAAGCCTCTACAAATTTAAAAAATTGAAATAATAACAAGCATCTTCTCCAATCGTAATGCTATAAAGCTATAAATTAACTGCAAGAAAAAAGCTGAGAAAGGCACAAGGATGTGGAGACTAAACAATATGCTATTGAACAAGCAATGGATCATTGAAGAAATTAAAGGAGAAATCAAAAAATATCTGGAGACAAATGAAACTGATAACATGCCATACCAACTCATATGGGATGCATCAAAAGCTGTCTTAAGAGGAAAATTCATCGTAATACAGGCACACCTTAACAAACAAGAAAAATCCCAAATAAGCAATCTCAAATTACACCTAACTGAATTAGAGAAAGAAGAACAAACAAAGCCCAAAGTCAGCAGAAGGAGAGAAATGATAAAAATAAGAGCAGAAATAAATGCTATTGAAACCAAAAAGGCAGTAGAAAGGATCAATGAAACAAAGAGCTGGTCCTTTGAGAAGATAAATAAAATTGACAAACCCCTAGCCAGACTTACAAAGAAAAAAGAGAGAAAGCTCAAATAAAATCAGAAATGAAAGAGAAGAAATAACAACAGACTCTGCAGAAATACAACAGATTATAAGAGAATACTATGAAAAACTATATGCCAACATAATGGATAAACAAGAGGAAATGGATAAATTCTTGGACTCTTACAACCTCCCAAAGCTGAGTCAAGAAGAAACAGACAATCTGAACAGACCAATCACAAGGAAAGAGACTGAAACAGCAATCAAAAGCATCCCAAAGAATAAAATCCCAGGACGAGATGGCTTTCCTGGGGAATTCTACCAAACTTTCAGAGAGGATTTAATACCTATCCTTTTCAAGCTATTCCAAAAAATTAGGGAGGATGGGACACTTCCTAACACATTCTACGAGGCCAACATCACACTGATACCAAAGCCTGACAAGGACATCGCGAAAAAGGAGAACTATAGGCCAACATCACTGATGAACATAGAGGCAAAAATTCTCAAAAAAATTTTGGCAACCCGAATTCACCAATTCATCAAAAGGATCATACAGCATGATCAAGTGGGATTCATACCAGGGACACAGGGATGGTTCAACATCCACAAATCAATCAATGTGATACACCACATCAACAAATTGAGGAATAAAAACCACATGATCATCTCAATAGATGCAGAGAAAGCATTTGACAAGATCCAACAGCCATTTATGATAAAAAATCTTAAGAAATGAGGATATACGGAAATTACCTCAACATAATAAAGGCCATATATGACAAACCCACAGCCAACATCCTACTCAATGGGCAAAAACTGAGTGTCATCCCCCTGAGAACCGGAATGAGACAAGGATGCCCTCTATCACCACACTTATTCTACATAGTACTGGAGGTTTTGGCCAGAGCAATTAGGCAAGAGAAAGGAATAAAAGGAATCCAAGTAGGGAGTGAAGAAGTGACACTCTCGCTGTTTGCAGATGACATGATCTTATATATAGAAAACCCAAAAAAATCCATTGGAAAACTAATAGAAATAATTAACAACTACAGTAAAGTTGCAGGGTACAGAATCAACTTACAAAAATCAGTTGCTTTTCTATACTCCAATAATGAACTTACAGAAAGAGAACTCAAGAATATAATTCCATTTGCAATCACTACTAAAAAGATAAAGTACCTAGCAATAAATTTAACCAAGGAAGTGAAGGACTTATACAATGAAAACTATAAGACATTACTGAAAGAAATTGATAATAACTTAAAGAGATGGAAAAAGATTCCTTGCTCGTGGTTTGAAAGAATAAACATAGTTAAAATGTCCATACTACCCAAAGCAATCTACAGATTTAATGCAATCCCTATCAGAATCCCAATGACATTCTTCACAGAAATAGAGCAAAGAATCCTAAAATTCATATGGGGGCAACTAAAGACCCCAAATTAATAAGACAATCCTGAGGAAAAAGAACAAAGCTGGAGGTGTCACAATCCCTGACTTCAAAATGTACTACAAAGCCATAGTGACCAAAACAGTATGGTACTGGTACAGGCACACAGATCAATGGAACACAACTGAAAGCCCAGAAATAAAACCACACATCTACAGACAGCTAATCTTTGACAAAGGTGCCAGGAACATACAATGGAGAAAAGATAGTCTCTTCAATAATGGTGTTGGGAAAACTGGACAGCCACATGCAAAAGAATGAAAGTAGACCGCTATCTCATGCCATACACAAAA
This sequence comes from Equus quagga, assembly GCF_021613505.1. NCBI lineage: Eukaryota > Metazoa > Chordata > Mammalia > Perissodactyla > Equidae > Equus > Equus quagga. Next base: position 85,207,727 of record NC_060280.1, on the reverse strand, counting down.
ATAAACTCAAAATGGATCAAAGACTTGAAGATAAGTCCTGAAACCATAAAATTCCTGGAAGATAATATAGGTGGTACACTTTTTGACATCAAACTTAAAAGGATCTTTTCAAATACCATGTCCTCTCAGACAAGGGAAACAAAAGAAAAAGTAAACAAGTGGGACTTCATCAGACTAAAGAGCTTCTGCAAGGCAAAACAAACTAGAATCAAAACCAAAAGACAACCCATCAACTGGGAGAAAATATTTGCAAATCATATATCTGACAAGGGGTTAATCTCCATAATATATAAGGAACTCACACAACTGAACAACAGAAAAACAAACAGCCCAATCAAAAGATGGGCAGAGGATATGAACAGACATTTTTCCAAAGAAGATATACAGACAGCCAATAAATACATGAAAAGATGTTCAACATCACTAATCATCATGGAAATGCAAATCAAAACTATACTAAGATACCACCTTATGCCTGTTAAAATGATTATAATCACTAAGACTAAAAATAACAAATGTTGGAGAGGGTGTGGAGAGAAGGGAGCCTTCATATACTGCTAGTGGGAATGCAAACTGGTACAGCCACTATGGAAAACAGTATGGAGATTCCTCAAAAAACTAAAAATAGAAATACCATATGACCCAGCTATCCCACTACTGGGTATCTATCCAAAGAACTTGAAATCAACAATCCAAAGTAACATATGCACCCCTATGTTCATTGCAGCACTATTCACAATAGCCAAGACATGGAAACAACCCAAGTGCCCATCAACTAATGATTTAATAAAGAAGATGTGGTATGTATATATATATATATATATACAGTGGAATACAATTAAGCCATAAAAAAGACAAAATCATCCCATTTGCAACAACATGGATGGACCTGGAGGATATTATGCTAAGTGAAATAAGGCAGACTGAGAAAGACAAACACCATATGATTTCACTCATATGTGGAATATAAATAAACACATGGACAAAGAGAAAAGTTCAGTGGTTACCAGGGGAATGAGGGTGAGTGGTGGGCACAGGGGGTGAAGGAGACCAGTTATGTGGTGACAGTCAAGAAAGAATGTACAACTGAAATTTCACATTGATGTAAACTATTATGAACTCAGTAAGAAAAAATCAACTGTATTTCAATCGAAAAAGGAAATTAAGAAAAATCCATTTACAATAGCATGAAAAAGAATATAACACTTAGAAATAAATTTTTTAAAGTAGTACAAAAAATACTTTGAAAACTACAAACCATTGTTGAAAGAATTTAATAAAGATCTAAATAAATAGGAAAACATCCCATGTTCATAGATCAGAAGACATGATATTGTTCATGGAATACCACCCAAAATGATCTACAGATTCAATGCATTTCCTACCAAAATCCCCCTGCCTCCTTTATAGAAATTGGCAAGCTCTTTTATGCATTCATATGAAATTGTAAGGGAACGAGGGTAGCTAAACTAATCTTGATAAAGAAAAAGGAGGAGACTTCACATATCCTTTTTTTAAAACTTACTACTAATCAATAGTAGTCAAGACAGCATGGTATTGACACAAAGACAGACATACATCTCAATGGAATAGAATTGAGATTTCAGAAATAAACCCATACATCTATGGTCAACTGATTTTGAAACAGTGCCAATAATGAGAGAAGAATATCATTTTTATGAATTGTTGCTGGGACAACTGCATATAGGCATATGCAAAAGAATAAATACACTATATATAAAAATTTACCAGAATGGATCAAAGACCTAAATATAAGAGGTAAAATTATAAAATTCTTAGAAAAAAACATGGGGAAAAATATTCATGCCCTTGGATTTGGCAAAGAATCCTTAGATATAAAACCAAAATAAAAAATAGCAAAAGAAAAAATAGATAACTTGGACTTCAACAAAATTAATAACTTTTGTGCTTCAAAGGACAGCATAAAAAAACTGAAAACATCAATTGGAACTCTTGTGCACTTTTTTTTTTTTTTGAGGAAGATTAGCCCTGAGCTAACATCTGCTGCCAATCCTCCTCTTTTTTCTGAGGAAGACTTGCCCTGAGCTAACATCCGTGCCCACCTTCCTCTACTGTATATGTGGGACACCTACCACAGCATGACTTGCCAAGCAGTGCCATGTCCGCACCCAGGATCCGAACCAGTGAACCCCAGACTGCCAAAGTGGAATGTGCGAACCTAACTGCTGCACCACCAGGCCAGCCCCTCTTGTGCATTCTTGATGGAAATGTAAAATGTTGCAGCTGGAATGGAAAACAGTATGATTGTTCCTCAAAAAAATTATAAACAGACTAACTATATGATCCAGCAATTCCATTTCTGGATGTATACGCAAAAGAATTAATGCAGTGACTTGAACAGATTTTCATACACCCATATTCTTAAGAGCATTATTCTCAATAGCCAAAAGGTGGAAGCAATCTTAGTGACCCTAAATGGAGGAATGGATCAATAAAATGTGATATATACATACAATTAAATATTATCCAGCTTTAAACAATGCTCTTAAAGATACTCAACAAAATGAAGACATGGCCAGAGAAAGATGAACTCTATATGACTCCACTCATAGGTGGAATTTAGTATATTGATAAGGAGATCTGATCGGTGGTTACCAGGGAAAAGGGGGGGTGAGGGGAGGGCACAGAGGGGGAAGTGGTGTACCCACAACATGACTAACAAAAATGTACAACTGAAATCTCACAAGGTTGTAATCTATTATAACATTAATAAAAAAAAAATGAAGACATGGCAAAAGTCAAGAAAATGATGTATGAACGGAATGGAAATATGAAAAAAGAGATAGAAAACATAGAAATCAAAAAGAAATTCTGGAGGTGAAAAGTACATTAACTGAAATGAAAAAATTCACTAGAGGGATTCAAAGGCAGGTTTGAGCAGACAGAAGAAAGAATTAGTGAACTTGAAGATAGGACCATGGAAATTACTGAGTCTAAGGAACAGAAAGAAAAAAGATTGAAGAAAAGTGAACAAAGCATAAGGAACCTGTGGGAGACCATCAAGGGGACCAACATACACATTTTGGAAGTCCCAGAGAAGGAAAAGAGAGAGACAAAGGGAGAGAAAATATTTGAAGAAATAATGGTTGAAAACTTACCAAGTTTGATGAAACACATGAATATAAACATCCAAGAAGCTCAACAAACATCAAGTAGGGTAAACTCAAAGAGACCCACACCAAAACACATTACAATCCAACTGTCAACAGCCAACAAGAAAGAGAGAATCTTGAAAGCAGCAAGAGAAAAACAACTCATCACACACAAAGGATCATCAATAAGCTAGTGAGCAAATTGCTCATCAGAAACGATGGGAGCCAGAAGTCAGTGGGCTGATATAGTCAAAGTGCTAAAAGAAAAAAAACCTAAAAAATTGTCAACCAAGAATCCTATATTGGGCAAAACTGTCCTTCAAAAGTGAGGGAGAGGGGCCAGCTGGTGGCATAGTGGTTAAGTTTGCACACTCCACTTCGGTGGCCCCGGGTTCACAGGTTTGGATCCTGGGTGTGGACCTACACAGTGCTCAGAAAACCATGCTGTGGTGGTGTCCCACATACAAAATAGAGGAAGATTGGCACAGACGTTAGTTCAGCCACAATCTCTCTCAAGCAAAAAGAGGAAGATTGGCAACAGATATTAGCTTAGGGGCAATCTTCCTCACCAAAAAAAAAAAAAAAAAGTGAGGGAGAAATTAAGACATTCTCAGGCAAACAAAGGCTGAGGGGTTTGTTACCACTAGACCTACCCTGCAAGAAATGCTAAAAAGAATCCTACAGGTTTCGGGCTGGCCCTGTGGCCCAGTTGTTAAGTTTGCGCACTCTGCTGCAGCAGCCCTGGGTTTCGCCAGTTCGGATCCTGGGCGTGGACATGGCACCGCTCTTCAGGCCGTGTTGAAGCGGCGTCCCACATGCCACAACTAGAAGGACCCACAACTAAAAATATACAACTATGTACTAGGGGGCTTTGGGGAGAAAAAGGAAAAATTAAAAAATCTTAAAAAAGAATCCTACAGGTTGAAATGAAAGGACACTAGATCATAAAGCGACACAAAGAAATAAAGGTCTCAGTAAATGTAAATGCACAATTATAAAAGCTAGTATTATAACAATTTGTAACTACACTTTTTATTTTCTACATGATTATGAGACTAATTTTTTTTAATTATTAGTGTAAAAGCTAGTAGTGTAACTTTTGTTTTTAATTCCACATGTTGTTTTCTACATAATTTAAGGGACTGATGCATTTTTTTAATTATTAGTTTATATTTTGGGACACAAAATGTATAAAGCTGTAATTTGGGGACAGCAACAACTGAAAGGAGTGAGGATGGAGATTTTGAGGAAAGGAGTTTTTGTATATTATTAAACTGGTATAAATTCAAATTAGAGTATTATAACTTTAGGATTTTAAATGTCATCTCCGTGGTAATCACAATGAAAATAGCTATAGAATATACACAAAAGGGAATGAGATAGGGACTTCAACTTTACTACAAAAAATAACAACACAAAGGAAGACAGTAATGCAGTAAATGCAGGACAAAAAAGCTGTAAGGCATATAGAAGTCAAATAGCAAAATGACAGAAGTAAGTCCCTCTTCATCAGTAAACCTTACAAAGTAAGGAAATTCTGACGTATCTGCAGTGGATGAACCTTGAGGATATTGGCTAAGTGAAATAAGCCAGTCACAAAAGGACAAAGACTGTATGATTCCGCTTATAGGCGGTATCTAGAGTAGTCAGGACCGTAGAGACAGAAAGTAGAATAGGGCTCACGAGGGTGGAGGAAGAAGGAGATGGGGTTTACTGTTTGATGGATGCGGAGTTCCAGACTTGCGAGATGAAGAGCTCTGTGGATGGACAGGTAGTGGTGGCTGCACAGCAATGTAAATGGACACAATACTGTACACTTAAAAATGGTTAAGACTGTAAATTTTATACACATATTTTGCCACAATACAGTTTTAAAAAGAACAAGTCAGTTATTGAGATTTGCTACAACATGGCTATCCCTTAAAATATTTATAAGTGACACGTTAATCACAGAGACCACGTATTATATAACCCATTCACATGAAAGTCCGGAATAGGGAAATCTGTAGAAACAAAGTAGATTAGTGATTGCCTGGGCGGGAGCTGGGAGGAGGAGGATGGAAGCTAGCAGAGTGATAGCTAAATGGGAGAGAAGTTTCTTTTGAGGTGATGGAAATGTTCTAGAATTGCCTGTGGTGATGATTGCATGTATCTGTAAATGTACTGCAACCACTGAATTGTAAACTTTAAAGGGGTCCATCGTGTAACGTGCATTGTATCTCAGTAAAGCTGTTCAAATAAATAAATAAATGCAATAGGAGTTTTGATACATCTGTTAAGCATATTAAGAGTTTCCAGGTACATCCCAAATTTACATAGCCTTTTATTATTTTTTTATATCAGTAAAAATAAGAATCCAGTTGCCTTGGGGCTATCATAGCTTTTTGTTTTTAATTGAGGTTATGATAGTTTCCATCATAGCTGTTTTTGCATTTCACAGTTCTCTTAGGGAAACATTCAAAAACTGATGTAAAATAAATTTCCATCCAGTGTAAAATGTACACCTAAGAGTTTTACTGAACACATCTGGTCGCTTGTGGTTGGCTTGAGAAGAGTCCTGCTCTCGAGGGCTGTGTGTTCAAATTTCTCACCAGAGCCAAGCTCTCTCAAGACCGTGGGATCTTTCTGGAAAGTACCAAGTGTGTGGGAGTGGGGAAGGGACGGGTGGAAGGCTCAAGCTGTCGAGAGTCAAGGATGAAAACGGAGCCAGGCTCTTTATTACGTATGGTGAGGTCATTGATCAGTGTCATTGTAAACAAGGGTCACGGTTCCATGAGCGGCCTCGCAGCGTGATCCCAAGACCCTGACCCCGGTCCGGCCTGACCTGGAAGCTCCTCTTGCTCTGGACAAGGGCTTAGTTCCATCTGGAAACTGACTCCGGAATTCCCTGTACACACTTGTCCCCCAAGTTCAGAAAGAGCTGCAGGGTCCAACCAGGTGTCGAGACCCAGTTCCGTTTACATGCGACTGCCGCTGGCGGGGACAGATTCACGACGGGGGCGGGGCCTTGCGAACTGTCCAATCAGGGGCGCTGCTGAGGCAGGTGGGTGGAGCGACGCATGAGCGGCCTGCACGTCTCTGCTCGCTCCGGGCTGCTCCGGCCTCCCGACTGCCAGGTGACGGTCTGGCGGCGCTCCCGCTGCCCCGCTCGCGCTGCCACCGGCGCCGCCGCGGGAGCCGTAGAGACGACGCCGGGGACGCCGGAAGCCGGGAAATGGTGAGCGTGCGGCCCCGGGGTGAGGACGCGGGAGGAGCGGCTGGTGGAAAGCGGCGGGGCGGGCCCGGCCTCCCGCGGTCCCCTCCGGGCTCTGCGGCCCCGAGTCCGCGGTGGCGCCGCTCGGCCCTCAGGCCCCTCCGGCCGCAGCGTGGGGGGCGGGGCCGGCAGCCGGGCCCCGGGCGTCCTGTGGTCCCTGGGCGCGGCGACTTGGGCCGGAGCGTCTCTGGGCCGCTGTGCGCCCGCAGCCCCGCGTGTCCCAGACGGTGCGGGGCCCGCGGGAGGGTCCGCCGGACAGTCGGGCCTCGGTCTCCGGGGTCCGTGCGCGGAGGGGCTGCGGTCTGTGGGTCCCCAGGGCCTCCTTTCTCCTCGGAGGGGACCCGTTTTCTCCTGAGTTTTCCAAATGTCTGGGGAGCAGGATCTCAAATCCACTACCCTGTCCCCCCAGCTCTTCCAGGACCGACAGTAAATCCCTGAATTTCCAGATCCCTCCCGCACTCCCCTCCCCGATTCACAGCATCGTTATCAACTATTCGTTCTCTGTGGTGCGTTTCAAGCAGACGCAGTATTTTGTTCATCATTTTTCCACAGAGCCATGAATGGCTCTTTTTAAATATTTGTTTTGTGTGTGTGGATATTTTACACGAGAGAAAAGCAGCCTATAACCGCCTGGAACCACGTTGTATGAAATCCTCGTGCGTCTCCCCCAGGATCTCCCTGGGCACAGACATCCTGTGGGAAATCCTCTGGGTGCAGGTTCCTCTTGAGAAATTTTCCTGGGTGATCTGTCCTGTCAGCACTGTCCCCACCTGGTTTGTCAGCCTGAAAAGATTTGTTCACTTCTTTGAGCCTGTTTTTCAATAAATGTAAAATTTGGTCCATCAATAGAGTTTGAAAGACAGTATAAAATATTTTCAAAGACGCAGAAAGAGGTGAATTTCAGAGAAAGTAAAATATTCCAGTATTACTTTGCATTTGTTAAAAATCTTTTCCTTTTTTTCCATCCCTGAGCTTGTGTAGTTCTTTTCTGAGGTTTGTTCTTTCCTGAGCTTGTGTAGTTCGTTTCTGAGGTCTGTTCTTTGCTTTTGGATGTTTTCAAGTGAAACTCTGGGGCTTGGACTTACAACACCTAGAAGTGTTCAAATATGATAAATTGTTTGCAAAACAACTTCTTGCCATGGAAATAGTAATTAACTGACATCTTCATTTTGTGAAAGAACAGATGTTTGTGAGTTTTCTGGTGGAACTAGAAAAGGTGCCTTACGATTTTCTTCCATGCTTTCCACATAAAAACTGGGTTTGAGTGAATTTGCTGGTTCTTCAAACACTGGGTTTGTGTATTTAAAATATCAGATCGTGGGGTGGGCCGGGTGCTGCACCTGTTAAGTTCACACGTTCTGCTTCGGCGGCCGGGGGTTCGCTGGTTCGGATCCTGGTGCGGACATGGCACCGCTTGGCAAGCCATACTGTGGTAGGCGTCCCACGTATAAAGTAGAGGAAGGTGGGCACGGATGTTAGCTCAGGGCCAATCAGCAGAAGGAGGATTGGCAGCAGTTAGCTCAGGGCTAATATTCCTAAAAAAATAAATAAATAAATAAAAATTTAAAAAAATTAAATATCAGATCACCTCCAGTGAGGAGCAGAGCCTGAGGGCAGTGAGTCTAAGCTAAGGCCCCCTTGAGCCTGCAGAGGGAAGGCCTTGCAGGCCCAGTTGTCCTTCCTGGGGAGCCTCCCCCTGCAGGTGTCCTACTGCTCACACGCCCATGGAAGGAGCCTTTATCCTGAGAGGAGCAGCAGAGCCCTGGAAAGCTGGGGGTGCATGTGCTCATGGGGTGGGGAGTCACGCCCTTTCTGAGCTTGTCGCTGTGGTTCCCTTGGGCTTGTTTCTAGACATAACTGGTGTTTTGCATGCACAGTGTAGGTGCACTCAGAGAGTAATATGTTTACACTGAGAAAGTCTGTGAGAGTCAGGAGCTCTGTGTCCTGGATTAGGGCCCATTAATCTGGGGGTCCATTTGGGTCAGAACCTTAAACTGGATCCAGCCAAGTTTCCTCACCGTGAGAATGGAGCCTGAGAGAGGGAGCATGTGCACTGTTCCCTGGGGAGAGGAGGGTGTGTGGGGCTCCCAGAGCTCCTTCCTGTGGCTACTCAGGTGCCCTCCCCTCACTTCTTGGGGAGAGTCTGGACCCTGAGCTTAGGAAGGTGTTTAGCTTTCTAAATGTGGTTTTTCCTTCCTAACTCTGGGGAAACAGGCTGCTTGTCTGATCTGATTCGAATATTCATGTTTTTTTCCTTTGGATTCCTTGGCCAATTGAATACAGGGGCCCTGTCACTGTAGTTTCCCTTAGCATTTTGTAATTTTATTCCCCATGTGAGGATGTAACATTTTTAGTTTCTTCTGCTTTCAAAATGTTACGTTGATTGAGGGATATGATGTGAGTAAGGCAAGAAAATTGTGGAACCAAATAGAATTTTGGTTACATTGAGGCACGAGAACCTCAAGATGTGAGATGGGTGTTTTTAAGTTCTCAGGTGAATTTTCTTTTTTGGTGAGGAAGACTGGCCCTGAGCTAATATCTGTTGCCATTCTTCCTCTTTTTGGTGAGGAAGATTGGCCCTGAGCTAACATCTTTGCCCATCTTCCTCTATTTTGCATGTGGGGTGCTGCCACGTCATGGCTTGATGAGCGGTGTGCAGGTCCACACCTGGGATCCTGCGAACCCTGGACCACCAAAGCGGAGTGCACGAACTTAACTAGTACGCCACTAGGCGGCCCCACGTTTTCCAGTTTTTGATCATTTTGTGTGTGTCCATGTCCCTAGGGAACTTTGACATTTAAAAGGCTGTACTATTCCTAAGGCAAATGAATTCCTATTTTAATGGATGTGAGGAATGTAGTTGAATTTTTATCTTAATTAATATGAGGAAAATTACTCATATTATGTAAATCTTTGAAAATTCTACTACATTTAAGTGGTCCTTAGTTTTTAGGGAGAGATGCTTTTCCTTAGGGGAATGCCGATGGGGGAAGATACACCTTCTCTTTAAGGGCATCGTTCTTGTCTTTGAGGCATTGTGAATGTTTAAAGCAGATGTACAGTGCATGCTCAACAGGCCACGTCCGGCCCTCTTGGAAAAACAAGGTCAGGCCGAATTAGTTTTTAACCAAATGGCTTCCTCAGATACCCCAATATATGCTATTGCTTGTCATTTATTTATCACTTTGGGGGACAAAAAGGATCTATCAGGGGATTACTTCATTGGTGCTGACCAGAAAATTCCAGACTGACCAGTTAAGACTGCGTTCCTGGGGGAGGTTGAAGCCGAAGCTAGGTGAGGTGTTAAGTCTTGGTGGGCTTAGGTCAGGTGACTCCACGTGCAGCCTGTCGTTTCTTTTTAACAGTGGCAGGCCCAAGGAGAAGAGAGCGAGAGCATGAGCAGACCAGGGGCCTCTGCCTTTATTGGGGTCCAAGGGTGGGGTGGCTAGGGTTTCACGGGTTCACTCTTTAATGGCAAACTTATAGGAACAGGAATAAAAGTGCAGGATGGGAAAAGCAGGGTCACTCAAGTCGTTGGTTATCTAGGTCACCCAGGGCTTTCTAAATAGGGAGCTTCTTGGGTGGGGCAGCATGGCTCTTTATCTGGCAGTGTAGCTGCCATCGGATGTCTTTGAAACAGGTGCCTCCACAGTCAAAAGCTTAATGTCAGGCACTTACATTACAATCAAAAAGTGCCGTATTGTCAGGCACTTACGCTGCACACCGTGCCATGCAGGGCCACCTGGGAAAGACACCAGGGTGGTCAGGAGGCAGAAGACCCCGTTGGATAGTGTTTAGGCTACAGACTTTATTGGGGTTTCTCCAGGACAGGCAAAGCACAGCTGAGCGAGCAGTTTAGGACTGGCTGTTTGAATAATTTTGGTGGGCTTTGGGCTATAGGGGTGATCCCTAGTTGCCTGGCTCCTTGCCCTGAGACGATTAAGGAGGGAGGTTATTGCTCCCCGGGGGTGCACAGCCAGAGAAAGGAGGGTGAGGTCCGCTCTGGGCTCTGGATTGGTTTGTTTGCATGTTAAAGACGTGTGCCCAGCTGGGCCCTTTGCTGTCTCTAAAAATCAGCTCCCCCAGGGAAGGGCAGTCTCTCCCCAGCCAGAAAGGTTTTTTAAGATGTCATAACATTACAATATACAGAAAATTAAAAATATTTACAGTACAATCAGTCCTCTTATGTTTTGTCATCATATTAAGGAAAGATTTGGGTGATTATAGTGGAGATTTCTAGAGAGTTAGGCGTAAGTTTCCCTGAACAGCATAGAAAATATTTTATTATGAGAATAAAGGAGGAAGACAAGTAGAAATACAAGGAGTCTGCAGGCCAGCCCGTAGCTAAGCTCCCCATTATATGGCATTAGCCAAAATCAATCTGAAATTCTGGGCGTCTCTAACATTATCTTGGTGGAGTTGTGAAGTGTGTTGGGATGTACTCAGGTCAAGGTGGCGGTTCTGTTGTGGGAGGGTATGAAATGATAAGTTAGTAAAGTATGTGTGATACCAGCTCAACACAAGGTTGACATAAGGGAAGCCATATTGTAGAAAAGAAACCATATTGTAACTTTGAATGACCTGTGACTGACTAACCCAGCTGGAGTTGCACCCTCCAGGAGATCCACCTGCTCTATAGATTTTTATGACCCCAACTTGTGTATGTACCTCCCAGCTGCAATAAGACAGGAACTTTGTTCTTTGAGTTCCTTAGGAATGTGCTGACCCCAAACAGAGAGTCTATGCTGACAGCCATCATCAATGGAGACTGGAAGACTCCGTAACATCAGAGGGTCAACATTCCTAACCCCTCCCCTATAACCCACTGGCCTATATAACTGGTTCAAGATTCTGTGTCCCCTTAACATGGTTCTTTAGGATGCTAGTCCACCATCTTCTGATTTGCCAGCTTCTCTCTTAATAAATGCCCTTTCTCTGCCACCATCTTGCCTCTTGAAGATTGGCTCTTGTCTTGCAGCAAGCAGATCATGCTCCTTTGCTCGGTAACATCTGTAAAGATGAGTGGTGTTTGTGTGTAATTAAAGGGAAGGAGTGGTCATGGCAGTCATGGTGGAAAGCAGGAAGAGATGGGAGAAGGCACTGGGGAGTGAGTGGTCCTCTTACCAGGAGTCAAGGAGTTGACTGATAAGAGGCAGGTGCCTCCTGGGGCTTATGAGTTGTTAGAATGGTGCAGACAGTAGTAAGCTCTGCCAGATTTCCCTTTAGGCCTGGGATTGTAGGGGTGTCCATTTTAGCAGAGAGCCAGGAATATACCAAGATCATGGGCTAAGCAGACAACGAGCTCAGAAACATAGAATCCCTATATTAAAGGAAGAGAAGCAATAGTCCTGTGTCCACTTCATGCCGTAGGAGAGGCAGTCCATAAGGTCACTGGGGAGGAGGTTTTAGTATTAAGATGAAGTTGTCTCCAGCACAGGTGGTGAAGACATCTCCAAAGGTGAACCTTGGGCTGAGGTGATGTCGTCTGAGGCGACGTCCTCTCCAGCAGTTACTTCCTGGGCTGGGGTGATGTCATCTGGGATGTGGGACTGGAGTATCCCTTCAAAGTGGGTACCTACCCCAGTAGATTTGGGTCTTGGTGTTTGCCATGTTTGGTTGAAACCATGGCTTACTTGCAGGCTTTTTGGCCTTCAGACTGTAAACCAGTGAAAGCACCCAGACCAGGAGTAGTTAGTCAGCAGAATGGTATGCAGCTGCACCTGACGGGGCTTCTTGTTTTGTTGTGAAGTCTAGGCTCAGATGGTTCCTGTATCAAAGGAATAACTGTCTGACCCGTGGACAGTTTATGGTGGATGGGTCCCAGGAGAGAGTGAGCCCTGGATCTGACCTCTAGCCTTATGGGATGGGGGCAAGACTGAAAACTTGGAAGGATGGGTTAAGGCCAGGTAGAGAAGGTCTGGCTCTGGGTTATTTAGTTTGCTTCTCAAAGGCTTGCTTCAAGTTGGACCCTTTGCTATCTCCAGAACTGGCGAGCCCAGGGGCAGTCTCCCCAGCCAAAAAGATTTTGTAAGCTGTCAATCATAATATACAGAAATTCAAAAATATTTACAAAAACAAAACCATTATACAAAACCTCTTTAGTGAAGGGGTAATTCTCCTCAGTGCTTCTCCTTTGAACAGCTGGATTTGGCCTGTTCTTCAGTCTGGAAGAATGAACGACACCTCACAGTGGATTGCCACAACCTGGAGGCTGTGGTCACACCAAATAAGCCCCGTACCCAGTCCCCAACATCATGGAAATTACTGACTCCACCCAATCAGCAACTGGTAAACACTCTACCCCTGCTCTCACAGATTCGGCTAAGTCTGTTCTGTCCAGTCCTGTGTCCACAGCCTCTCAGCTGCATTGGGCCTTCCCCTCTGAAGGGACGTGGTGCCCCTTTACTGGGTTACCCTCAGGGAACCTCACCACCATTGCCAGTGCACACAGCCTCTGCAGGCAGGGTCTGAACTGCATTGCCCTTGCTCCAGGAGCACAGGGATGACATTACATTAACGACATCGTCTTCTGAGGAAGTTCATTTCATATTCAGGACATACAAGTATTGAACAGAGGAGCTCACAAAAAGCAGATGGGCCATAACCCACACATAAAGGGAGATGCCTGACACCTTGGTTAATTTCCTCAAACTTATTTGATAAACAAGGGGCCACTCTGTCCCTGACACCATGAAGAAATAGCTGTTGTCCCTCTCAGCACCCACAAGGTTGGCTAGATTATTTTGGTCTTCTGGAGATAACATATTCCTTGCTTTTACTTAAGCCCATTTATGCTGTTACTTGCAAATTGGCCCACCTTGAAGGCACTCCTATCACAGAAAGCTCTAGACTGTGTTTAAATTGCATTCAACAGGGACTCTGGCTAGTGCCCTCGGTGTCTCCTTCAGTATAGAGGCCTCAGACCTTCCAGCGTGCCTCCTGGAGTTCCCATGATGGCCTTAAGTTGTCCGTGGGCTTCTGATGCAAGACCCTGCCCTCCTCAGCCCACACTATATGTCATTAGAGCTGCAATTACCACCAAGTACTGGGCTCTCCTGTAAATAGGGGTTCTCCTGGGCCCTGAGCATGTCACCCTCCCCCCCAGCTGCCCATTATGACTCAGGACCTGGAAACAGCACCCCAGGAGCTCAGCACGGCTACCAAGACCTTGCAGTCATTGCTAGATTCTGTGGTAAGACTTGGAGCCAAACCTGCACCCTCCAGCATATCCCACCTGCAGGAGGAGGTGGCCTCTCCTCCCCCCAGTCCCCTGCCAAATGCCATGGTGCTAACGGAGGTCACTCCTCTCCCAGACCCCTTGGCTCCCTGAGGAGTCCCTTGGGTTTAACTGAGTGAGCAGCAGTGGAGAGTTCATGGACTTCAGGTGACATCGTCACAATCTTACATGATGGAGCTCAGGACAAGTCATTGCTTTTCATCCCTTAATCGGGGACATCCTTGATGAAGGATGGGACCCAGGTTGGACAACTGAGCAAACATCGGGCAGTCATCTGAGATCTGAGCTATGACCAACAGTTAGCTCCATCTGTACATGGAAAACTGGACATCCACATGCAAAAAAAAAAAAAAAGAATCTAGACCTAGACCTTACACATTTCACAAAAATCAACTCATCTGTACATATCTTAGAGAAAGACTCTTAGGTCTGTCTCTGAGAGTTCCCCTTTGTGGTAAAAGGACTCTGAGAATCTCTTGCCTGACAGGTACCCAAGATAGAAATAAAAGGAACACTTATCTCCACATATGCTAAATCCACAGTACAAGGCCTCACCAGGACACTCCTTATCCAAGTCAAACTTGCAGCCACTACTGTTAGGAACCAAGGCACTCTTTCCCTTCTCAGTTATATGGTGCTGGGCTCGTGTCATCAAATGGATGTACCATGGATTGCTTATCCATTCGCCTATTGGAGGATATCTTGGTTAACTAGGTTTTGGCAATTATTGATAAAATCCCTGTAAACATGCAGCTTTTTGTGTGAATATAAGCTTTCAACTTATTTGGGTAAAGAGTGTGATTGCTAGATTTTGTGGTAAGAGTACGTTTAGTTTTTTTAAAAAACTACCTGGCTTCCAAAGAAGGCACAGCATTCTCCATTCCCACCAGCAGTTATTGAGGATTCCTCTTGCTCCAGATCGTTGCCATCGTTTGATGTTCTTAGTGTTTTGAAATTTTAGCTATTCCACTAAGAGTGTAGTGGTTACCTCCTTGTTTTATTTGCAATTCCCTGATGACCTATTATGATGAGCATCTTTTCATGTGCTTATTTCCCATCTGTATATTTCCTTTGGCAAGTTGTGTGTTCACATCTTTAGCTCATTTTTACTTAGGTTCTTCTTGTTGTTGAGTTTTAAGAGTTTTCTCCCAGGCTACAGTTTGTCTTTTCAATCTCTGTACACTGTCTTCTGCAGAGCAGCAATTTTTTGTTTCAGTGAAGTCAAACTTACCATTCTTTTCTTTCATGAATCTTGCTTTTCGTATTGTATCTAGATTTCCTCCTATGTTATTTCCTAGAAGTTTGATAGTTTTGTATTACATTTTAGATCTGTGTTCCATTTTGAGTTAATTTTTGTGAAATGTGTAAGGTCTGTGTCTAGATTGTTTTTGTTTTTTGGCATGTGGATGTCCAGTTTTCCAGCACTATTTGTTGAAAAGACTCTTTTTCTCCATTGAATTGCCTTTGGTCCTTTGTCAGAGATCAGTTGACTAAATTTCTGTGGCTCTATAGGAAATCATTGACTTCTGTATATTACCATTGTATCTTTCAACCTGTCTATACTTTTATTAGTTCTAGGAATTTTCTTTGTGTGGGTTCTTTGAAATTTTCTTCATAGACAATCATCGTATACAGTAAAGACAGTTTTATTTCTTACTTTCCATTATGTATACTGTTTCTTTCTTTTTCTTGTCTTATTTAATTAACTATGACTTTTTGTACTAGGAATTGATCTCACAGGAAAATATCTAGTTTTTCATCATTAAGTATGATTTTAGCTGCAGATTTCTTGTAGATGTTCTTTCCCAAGAAGAGGAGGTTCCCTTCTTTTCTTAGTATCATAAATGGATGTTGGGTTTGGTCAAATGCTTTTTCATTTTCATTTACGGGCATACCTTGGAGATATTGTGGGTTCAGTTCCAGACCACTGCAATAAAGCAAGTGACATGAATTTTTTGGTCTCCCAGTGCATATAAAAGTTGTGTTTATACTATGTTGCAGTCTTTTAAGTGTGCAGTAGCATTATGTCTAAAAAATAACGTATATGCCTTAATTAAAAAATTTTTTGTTGCTAAAACGTGCCGACCATCATCTGAGCCTTCACTGAGTCATAATCTTTGATGGAGGGTCTTGTAAAAAGTGCAAAATATGTGAAGCACATTAAAGTGAGGTACGCCTGTACCTTCCTTTGATTTCTGGGATTAATAATTTCTGTCTTCCCTCTTTTTTTCTTGCTTTTCTTGGTTATCTTGATGTTTATCAATTTTATTAATCTTTTCAAAGAACCAGCTTTTGGTTTTGTTAATTTTCTCTATTGATTTCCCACAATTGCATTGATTTCTTTTCTAATTTTTATTATTTCTTTTCTTGTACTTTGGGTTTAATTCACTTTTCCTTTTGTAATTTCCTAAGGTAGATATTTACATATTGATTATCAGTCTTTCTTCTTTTCTTTTGTATGCATTCAGTAGTATAAATTTCCCTCTGGACGCTGTTCTTGCTGTATCCCACAAACTCTGATAAATTGTATTTTCACTTCAAAATAATTTTTTATTGCTCTTAAGACTTCTTTTATTCATGTATTATTTAGAAGTGTGGTGTTTAATCTCCAATATTTGGAGGTTCCCCAACTTCTGTTATTGATTTCTAGATTAATACCATTTTGCTCTGAGAGTATATTTTTTATGATTTCTATACTTTCAAATCTGTTAAGGTGTGTTTTAGGTACCAGAATGTTTCCTGTGACCTGGAGAAGAATGTGTGTTCTGCTGCTGTTACATGAAGTATTTCAAATGGATTTCAATTAAATCTAGTTGTTTGGTGATGCTATTCAATTCAAATATGTCCTTCCTGATTTTCTGCCTGCTGGAACTCTTATTAATTCCTAACAGGGAGGTGTCGAAGTCACCAATTATGATAGTGGGTTCATATATTTCTCCCTTAGTCATATCAATTTTGCCTCATGGATTTTGCCACACAGTTGTTATGTACATACACATGAAGAATTGCTGTGTCTTCTTGGACTCTTCACCCCTCATCATTATTGTAATGTCGCTCTTTATCCCTGCAAGTTTTCCTTGCTCTGAAGTCTGCTTTGTCTGAAGTTAATATAGCGATGCCAGCTTTCCTTTGTTTAGTGTTAGCATGGTATTTCTTTCTCCATCCTTTTGTCTGTGTGTTTATATTTAAAGTGTGTTTCTTGTGAATAACATATAATTAGATATCTTTTTATCTGCTGTGACAGTTTCTTTCACTTGTGTTTAGAGCATTGACTTTTAAAGTGATTATTGATATAGTTGGATTAATAGCTCCCATAATTTTTTGTTTTTTCTATTTGTTGCCCTTGTTCTTTGTTTCTTTTTTGTCTTCTACCTTTTGTCTGCCTTTTCTGGCTTTAATTGAGCATTTTGCCTGATTCCATTTTTCTCCTTTCTTAGTATATCAGTTACACATTTTTAAAACTTTTTGAGTGGTTGCCCTTGATTTTGCAGTAGATGTTTACTGCTAACCTGAGTCCTCTCTCAGGTAGCACTGTACCACTTCACTGGACGTGCAGGTACCTCATAACAAAGCGCTGCAATTCCTCCTTTCCTGTCCCTTGTAACATTGCCGTCATTCATTTCACTTATCCAAAAGTTATAATTACTGAATATGTTGTTACTATTATTATTTTGAACAAACTGTTACATGTCAGGTTAATTAAGAAGAAGAAGAAGAAGTGATTTTATTTTACCATCATGCATTCCTTCTGTAGTGCTGTACCTTTTCTTACCATTTTCTTCCTTTCTCATGAATTTCTTTAAACATTTCTTGCAGAGCAGGGTACCATGACAGATTCTCTCCATTTTTGTTTGTCTCAGAAAATCTTTATTTCTCCATCAGTTTTGAAGGCTAATTTTTGCTCAATACAGGATTCTAGTTGGGTGGCTTTTTTTCTTTCAACACTTTATTTCACAAAGCTCCCTTCTTGCATGTGTGGTTTATGAAAAGAGGCCCAATTTAATTCTTATCCTTGTTGCTCTATAAATAAGATGTTTTTCTTCTCTGGCTTCTTTCACTATATTTTTTGTCTTTGATTTTTCTCCATTTTGAATATGATATACATGGTTGTGCATTTCTTGGTATTTATCCTTCTTAGTGTTCTCTCAGCTTCTTGAATCTGTGCTTTTGGTGTATTTCATTAATTTTAGGAAAATCTCAGTCACTATTGCTTGACTCATTTTTTTTTCCTGTTCCTTCCTTTTTTACTTATTCTTTAGGTATTCCCATTATGTATATGTTACGCTTTTTGTAATTGTCCCACAGTTCTTGGATATTCTGTTTTGTCATTTTTGTTCTTTTTTTTAGTCTGTGCTTTTCAGATTGGAAGGTTCTGTTGATACTTCTTTAAGCTCCCTGATTCTTTTCTCAGGCATTTCCAGTGCATTGTTGCGCCCCTCAAAGTCATTCTTCATTTCTGTTACAATGTTTTTCTTTCATTCCTTTATGATTTTTTTCTTATTGTTCCATCTCTGCTTACATTACCCATCTCTTCCTGCGTGTTGTCCACTCTTTCCATTAGAGCCCTTAGCATATCAATCATGGTTACTTTCAGTGTCTGGTCTGGTAATTCTTAGCATGTGTGTGGTGTCATCCATCTCTACATCTTGCCTGGGGTTCATCTGCCTCTGCTAAGTGACCATAATGGTTATAGAAAAGATAACATGGTATATACATTGCAGTACTTTGTTTAATTGTTTGGTTGGTAGGACTTGCAGGTCTCTACATATCAATATATGCCACCCTTGGTATTTCTAAAGGTGCATGTGATGATGTAACCAATTCTTTCCAAATGGACACTTGGCTTGTTACCAATTTTTGCTGCCAAAACTGTGAATTAAAACTCAGACTGCCATGTTATGGGGCAAACAAAGATATACAAATCATGTTCTTCTCCAAATTTAGTTAATTCTTTAAATTTTTATCACCAAGTATATTCAGAAAAGAATGTAGAAAATAGTTTTTGACAGTATTTAATAATAACTGTAGGGGCTGGCCCCATGGCTGAGTGGTTAAGTTCACGTACTCTGCTTCAGCAGCCCAGGGTTTCACCGATTCGGATCCTGGGCGCGAACATGGCACTGCTCATCAGGCCACGGTGAGGTGGCATCCAACATGCCACAACAAGAAGGACCCACAACTAAAATATACAGCTATATACTGGGGGTATCTGGGGAGAAAAAAGCAGGAAAAAAAAAAGATTGGTAACGGTTGTTAGTTCAGGTGCCAATCTTTAAAAAAGAAAAAATAATAATAACTATAAATATCCTTGGAATAGTTATCAAAATTCATAAGCGAGAGGCTGGCCCCGTGGCAGAGTGGTTAAAGTTACACGCTCTCCACTTTGACAGCACAGGGTTTGCAGGTTCAGAACCCAGGTGCAGACCTACTCCACTCATCAGCCGTGCTGTGGAAGCATCCCACATACAAAGCAGAGGAAAATTGGCATGGATGTTAGCTCAAGGTGAATCTTCCTCACACACACACATACACACACACACACTCACACTAAGTTCATAAATGGGCCTTGGGTAGTTGTTAGAATCTCCTTATGTTCCCTTCTCTGACTCATCTCCATCTTGCCCTTTTGATGATCAGTGTCCTGGTTCTGTGGTTATTCTTCATACCTTTAGCATCTTTTATTTTTCACTAAGTAATATTTTTTTAGTTTTGCCTCCTTTGAACTTTGCATAAAAGAGTATTAATGAAATTACATTGAAAAGATTTTTCAGTGGTTTCTTTGCCTTGGTATGTTTCACACATGCTAGTACCTGAGACTGTGGGGCATCCAGTTTACTCCCCATTTCAGTGCTTTTGGTGTTTGTGCTTTTTCAAGTTTATTTTTTACTCTAGTGAAAAATACTGCTCCTGTCATGCTTATATCAGTCTCCAAGTGCAGGTCCACAATAACTTTTCTGACATTGGAGAAAAATTGCTGCGCTGTAGATTGTGGTCAAGTTCAAATTTACAGAAAATGGCAATGCACTGTATCAGCTGACCCTTCCTACGTTTGGGCATAACTGTTTATTTGTTTACTATGATCAGCACTTGAGAGTATCAGATAGACTGATTTTTGTCCTAATCAGCATGTGGTGGAATCTACTTAATGTTTTATTTGGATATTTCCTCATTACTGAGGAAATGGACCTGTTTTCATATATGGTGTTTCACCTTCTGTTAAATATATTTTGGTTATTTTCCCATTTTTTCCATCACATGTGCATTCATTTTTCCTCTGTACGCTAATCCTTTTATATTGCCTGTGTTGCAGATATTTTTCTCCCACTTTACTGTTTAACTCTCTTAATTTTAATGTATTTGAAGTTGTCAATCTCTTCCTTTATGGCTCTCTCTTTTTCCTGTATGAGAAAATTCTCCCTATAGTTGCATCAAAAATACAATTGCCCTACTTCTGAAAGTGTTCTAGTTTTATCTTTCACATTTAAATCTACAGTAAATTTATTATTGTCCTTGGACTAGAGAGGAATACAATGCATTTTCCGATTAGAAAACAGTTTGTCCCTGCACCACATATATATTCAAGTGTTTATGATGTCTGCCACTGGTCTGCACTGCCCGCTCTGTCCCTGACCAGCTTTCCATATACTTGCTGGCCTGCGGAAGACTCTTGCTTTCCCTCGGTCTGTTTGTTAGCTTTCTGCTAATCCTATGCTGACTGGAATAGTATACTTAGAAAGTCTTTGATGCATGTTAGGCAAGTCTTTATTACCTTGTTCTTCAGAAGACTGACCATTGTTCTACCACTTTGGAGAAGTGCTTTTTGTTGACTCCTAAAAAGTCTGTTTGGGGATTTATGAAATTTTATAAAGATATAATTTGGGATCAATGACATTGAGTTCTTTTTAAGAACATGTGCCCTTTTTCCACTTATTTCATTCTGCTTTGACATTACCAAATTTTTTTTTCAGTTTTTGTATTAGGATAGTTAATCATCCTTCATTAGTCTATTTAGTACGTAGTTCGATTGGGCTGAAACTAGATGAAAGCTTCTAAATGTTCTCTCTTAGTGTAATCACGTAAGGTGAGCTCAGTTTCCCAAGCAAAAGTTGTGACAACACTTGTGTCATATTTTCTACCATGGAAGTTCATTAGAGATTCAGTGTGCAGAGTGTTTTCTGAGGTCTGATTATGTAGGCACTCTCTCCTGTAACAAAAGTCCAGACTCAGAAGGAGAACAAGAGTTCAGGATGTACCATATTGTTTCCATAAACAGTTTAAGCACACGGAACCACTCCTACCCGTTAGGTTGGTGGGATCTTTCCCAAATTCGGATACCTTTGAAGGATGAACTTAGTGAGCAAGCATTTCTAAGGATCAGCAGTCTCAGGCCTGCTAATGTTCATTTTCTTCTGCACACAAGGTAGTAGGACTTGGTTATGAGCAAGCGCTACAGAGCCACTCTACAAAGAGTAATTAGGGCTGGCCCCAGCAGTTCGTTTTACACCCTGGGCCCACAAGAGAGGTGTTCCACTTCTGCTGTTGCTTTACTGAATGGGTAAATTCTAGCACCAAAGTTGCTGTCTGGGAGCCTTTTCTGTCCCTTGCACATGGACATCAGTTGGTTAATGATCTTTTTTCAGAGACCAGTGGCTAGAGGGATTATTCAGCTTAAGATTTCCTAGTTAGGGGTTGGGTGTCATGTTCCTGTGCCCCACATGAGAGCACAGAAATGAGAGAAGCGCGAAGGCAGCCTCTAGAGTGGCTTGTTGGAAATCACTTCCTCTGAAATTGGAAAAAGGAGATTTTACTTTTTTTGGAGGACAGCACTGCTGAACCCTTCGTGTATTTTATAATGATGGGCATATTCACCATCAAACCATTGTGGACTTCGGTGAACTCACTTGCAAACTGCAACTCTTATCCGGTTCCTTAAGATCAGCAAGGCCCAGGGTCCACTGTTACAGTTCTGTTGGAAAGAGCTTTTCTGTCATCCTGTCGTCTCAGTATGTGTGTGTATGTGTGTTAACAATTGATAGGAAGCAGCCCTAAGGCCTGTGAGTGTATGCCTTCTTCCTCATGCCTGAGCTCTAACTTCTGATTAAATTGCCAGGTCCATGAAATGGGACAGTTGGGACGAATGTTGTGGTAAATATTAAAGAAACAAGTTAAAGTTAATAATTCTCCACAAGAATATGTTTATTCATCTTGCTGGAACTGAATCTTTATAGTGACCTGAAGTATTTCAGGAAGGTATGGCCAGCTGGACCTTGTTGAAGTTGGATTTCCATAAGCCTCCTGGCTTCTCATGTTTGGTGATGGGAATAAAAGAAAAAGCTTGCAGTTTGTCGGTGTGTTTTATTCATTAAAACTTTATCCAGATTTGACCATGTGTCTTGTGGCATGCTGAGTGATATGCTGGATGAGAAGGAAGGAGATAAAAGTGTTTTTCTCACAAGGAATTGACGGTCTTAAAATGGAAACTCTTTTTATTTTTATAGCATTATGGTCATGTGCCACATAATGGCACTTTGGTCAACAACAGACCTCATATATGACTGTGGTCTCATGAGATAAGTACTATATCTTATCTTACCTAGGTGTGTAGTAGGCTATACCATCTAGCTTTGTGTAAGTACACTCTATGAAGTTCACACAATGATGAAATGGCCTAACGCGTTTCTCAGAATGTATCCCTGTTGTTAAGTGACATATGACTTTCATTTCTTCAAGGTGTTCTCAACTGCCATTAGAAAGCAATAAGACTCGAAGCGATCAGAGTTAAACTGTGGAAATAATTTCTATGTGCTCCTGAGACTTACGTTTATGAGGAATTGAGTGTGTACAGAGAGTAAGAGTTTTGACAAACCAAGTCATAGAATAAGTGTTTTGAGGTCATATATGAACTTCTTATGATTTACGTATAGATCCCCAGTGCTGTCAGTCTCATCCATTCTCTACACATATGTGGGATGGTGTAGGACCCAGTGGCCTTTGAAGATGTGGCTGTGAAGTTCACTCTGGAGGAGTGGACTCTGCTGAATCCTTTGCAGAAGAAACTCTGCAGAGATGTGATGCAGGAAACCTTCAGGAACCTGGCCTCAGTGGGTAAGAATAAAGACATTCCTTCACTTAGTCAATTAGAAAACAGGTATTTCTTGCTTATCAACACTGTCATAAGATGTGGAAGGTGGAAAGGGACTAGTTTCATAAATAAAGCAGGCATGGTCACAGCTCATCATGGACCTAGAATCTATTAATTTTTCTGTAATTTCTAATAATCATAGTGATTTTTCTGGGTCTGCATTTTAGGAAAAAAAATGGGAATATCGTGACATTGAAGATCAATCCAAAAACCAGGGGAGAAATTTAAGGTGAGTTGGCCTCACAAGAGGAAGCAGCGTCCCACAGGGAGTGTGAGTTTATCATGAAATTTTTTTAAAGATTTTATTTTTCCTTTTTCCCCCAAGCCCCTGGCACATAGTTGCATATTTTTAGTTATGGGTCCTTCTAGTTGTGGCATGTGGGACTCTGCCTCAGCATGGCTTGACGAGCGGTGCCATGTCCAAGCCCAGGATCTGAACCAGCGAAACCCTGGGCCGCCGAAGCGGATCACGCAAACTTAACCACTCGGCCACGGGGCCGGCCCTGAAATTTTTTTAAAAAGCAAAATAAATGAGCCCAGCTTCTAATAAACTTATTTCTAGAAAATTTTCACCAAAAATGTTTTCTTAAATATGACAGATGTTCAGTGTTTACAAAATAGCTTACTTGGAAACAGTATTTTAAAGCCCACAGATGACTGTTGGTGTTTTGAAAATAACTGTGGTCAAGCCTTCTTGCAGCACGTTCAGTCTGTTCACTTTCAAACAATTCAGACAAGGCAGAAAACATAAACTTCCCCTGAAAATGATAAAGGTGTAATTCTAATACCTATTAATAAATGTAAACTCATTAACAGACCATTCATAATGTGCTTCTCATTTTTTATAGAAGTTCTATGGGAGAGAGATTCTGTGAAAGTAAAGAAGGTAGTGTGGAGAAACCATCAGCCAGATTCTAAATCTTAATCTAAACAAGAAACCTCCTGTTGCAGTAAAATCATGCGAATGCAGTGTGTGTGGAAAAGTCTTCGTGTGTCATTCGTCCCTTAATAGGCACCTCAGATTTCACACCCAACACAAACCATGTGAGTATCAGGGATATGGAGAGAAGCCATATAAATGTAAAGAATGTGGAACAGCCTTCTGTTATCTCCAGTCTTTTCAAAAACATGAAAGAAATCACAATGGAGAGAAACCCTTTACATGTAATAAATGTGGGAAAGCTTTCAGTTATCGCCAGTCTCTTCAAAGACATGAAAGGACTCACCCTGAGAATCCTTATGAATGTAAAAGATGTAGGAAAATCTTTAGTTCATTTCTAGATTTGCAGAAACATGAAAGAATTCACACTGGTGAGAAACCCTATGCATGCAAGGTATGTGGGAAAACTTTCATTTACATCACAAGTATTCGAACACACATGATATTGCACATAGGAGATGGACCTTATAAATGTAAAGAATGTGGGAAAGCCTTCAATAATCCCAATACATTTCGAATACATGAAAGAACTCACACTGGAGAGAAACCCTATGAATGTAAGGAATGTGGGAAAGCCTTTGTTTATCACACAGTCTTTCAAGGACACATGCGAGTGCACACTGGAGAGAAACCCTATAAATGTAAACAATGTGGGATAGCCTTCAGTCGTCCCAATACATTTCAAATCCCTGGAAGAACTCACACTGGAGAGAGACCTCTTAAATGTAAGCATTGTGGGAAAGCTTTTAATTGGCCCTCATCCTTAAAAAGCCATGTGATGAGAAAGCACACTGGACAGAAACCCTATAAATGTGAAAAATAGGGGAAAGTTTTCCGTTTTAACAAATACTTTCAAAGTCATGTGAAAACTCCCAATGGAGAGAAATCCTCTAAATGTAAGTAACATGGGAAAGCCTGATGCAAGTTAATTCATATATAATAAGGCATAAGTTTCAGAACAAGAAAGAAATGCAAGATTATGTTAACCTTAAGCAAATAGCCATTTATTTCTCCAGCAAAAATAGGTTTATTCGGGATGGCAAAGCATTGCAAATCAGGGTCCACAACCATGGTGAACCACGTGCAAGTAATGAACAATAAGGGGAAGAGAAACTCATGTATAGAGGGGAAGAGGACGTTGGGAGGGCTGTTATAAACAGAGTCTGTTGGAGGAGACGAGGAGTTCAAAGTGTGGTGGCATTTCGTTGGCTGATTGTGGCCGTCTCTCATCAGCTGAGCTGTCGCTGGAGGAGAAGAGGAAGCTTTTCTTCTTCCTGTTGGGTCTGCAGTCATTCTAGGACATAAGAGCTCCCTCTTCTGGCCTCCTGACCACATTTTAGATGAGTTTTCTGTTTACTAATTTTCACAATTATAAATATATTGTCTTTATCACTGCCTCATTCTTAAAGTGGACCTGTGGATTATGGATTTATACTTCATAGTTTTGCAAATAAACATTGAGGTGAGATAATTCTGTAGGTATGTACTCTTTAAGCATTTATACATAAATTTAATATGTAGTGTTTTTTTCTCTTAAATCAGTTAATAAAATTTTTGTCTTTCCATTTTTAAGTCTGTTGAATCCATGGGTGAACTAGAGTATATCTAATATGCCAGTGGATTTAATTTTCTATAATTTTATGTTATTTTATTTTATTTTATTTTAAAGATTGGCACCTGGGCTAACAACTGTTGCCAATCTTTTTTTTTTTTCTTTTTTCTGCT
>NC_060280.1:85151578-85182196 GCF_021613505.1 Equus quagga | reverse complement strand
TGCCCAGGATCCGAACCCTGGGCCACCGCAGCAGAGCACGCGAACTTAACCACTTGGCCACGGAGCCGGCCCCTATGTTATTTTAATATATTTTAACTTTTCTGTCAGGGGCCATTGAAAAATGACATCTTTATATTTGTTGGGATTTTCTTCTTGACCTCCTGTGCCAGGTACTGGATATTCCGTACCCTTTCTTATGAGAAAAACTTTCTTTTTCTTTCATCAGAAGAGCTTTATTCCTTTTTCCTTGCTAATAAATAGTTGGCATAAATTTGTAAGTATGCAAAGTTTATTATTGAGTATAATCTCACTTGAATTACTGTTTACATCTTTTCACTTTACTCTTTGTCATTCCTTATGACTATGCTTTGAATAATAGACTTTACATTAAGAAAAGAGACCTGTGATAGGACAATAAAATGCAGAATTGGAGATAGCTCTCCTGGAATGTATTATGTCAACGTGGGGAATGTGTCCTACATTTTCTAGAAATTGTTCTTTTTATGGTTCCATGTTAGAATTCACTAGTAGCCTCACTTGCGTGAGGTTTGAAAGGCCAAAGTGAAGAAGGCCTTAGTCTTGGGAAGCATGGTACAGAGACAGACAGATGCCTGGGAGTTTCACATACACCATCTTCCAGCCCATTCTCCTGATTCTTTGCCCTGCCAGCTAAGAGTATTCTCAAAACCAACAGTAACTACCTGGTTTCCATTTTCTCAGAGCTGTGGGTTTCAACAGATACCTCCACAAGTCCCACAGTTTGAGAATGCTCTCTGAAGTACTGACTCCGCTCTTTAGATTGTATTTGTATAACTTCTGATTTGTGTAGTAAACACCTTGTTCTGCTAACAGTGTAGTGACTGTGTGTTCCTGATTCCACCAAGGCAGCTACAGTGATGCAGTCAAAAGGAACCACATGGGCATCTGTTCCTCCACTGCCCTGTGCAGCGACTGCTCTGACCCAGGCCCTCCATGTGAGAATTAGCACCTTTCTCTTATCAGGCAGATTGTGGGTGTTTCCAATTACTCAGAGCCAAACAAGATTCCTCAGCACATTTTCAGTTATATTTGTATGTTATTTTATTAAAACAATGTGTATTTTTTGGTCAAGCAAATGCTTCTGTAGATGTTTCTTAGAAATATTTTATTAACTGTTCCAGACAACTTGTATACTAACAAGTATTTTTCCATTTCCTGATAGGATATATTAAAACATCCCATTGAAACTGTGGATTTTCAGACCAACTTGTAATTTTGTCAAATTAATCATTATACATTCTGAGTCACTACCACTATGTACATACAAGTTATTTTTTTCCTCAGATTTTATTTTTTATTCTATAGTTACAATTTTTGTCATGAAACTAATTTCTCATTTATTCATAATACCAAAAACTTATAATGTATTTTTGTCAGTGCCGTTTTGTGAAAGACTGCCAGGATGACATCTGTAGTCAAAGAGAAGGGTGTAATGAATGGTAGTAATAAGGATGACCATAAACCATAAATGACAATGGGCTGTATCAGTAAGAGAGTGCTCAAAAGATCTCCTTACACAATTTGGGCTTGTGAGACTCTTAGGGAAATTAATACATTTAGAAGCAGCCATGTATACAGGGGAATTGGGGGAAAAACACACACCTACACACCCAGGGAAGACCCACACCCAGAAAAGACCTGAGAAGACCCTAAACCTTCATGCCAGGCTGATAGTAGAGGTCTTCCCCTGCATGGAGTCAGTCTGTAAAAAGTAGGAGATGTGGTTCTTTTTTCAAATAGCTAATTTTCAACAAAAGATCACGAGACACAGAAAGAAACTGGGAAACATAGCCCACTCAAAGGAACAAATTAAAGCATAAATCTCCAGAAACCAACCCTAAAAAAACACAGGCTTCAGACTTAGTAGACAGTGACTTGAAAACAACAGTCTTAAATATCCTCAGAGCTTAAGGAAAAGCATATATGAACAAAATGGGAATATAAAAGAGAGAAATTATTTTTATAACCAGAGATATTCTGGAGCTGAAAACATACAAGAACTGAATTGAAAAATTCACTAGAGGGTCAACAGCAGACTTGAACAGGCAGAAGAAAGAATCAGTGAACTTGAAAACAGGTCATTTGAAATTGTCAAGTCTGAGGAGCAAAGGAAAATAAAGGAAAGAGAACATAGCCAAGGGACTTAGGGGTCACCATTAAACCAACACATCATGGAAGTCCCAGAAAAAGAAGAGAGGCAGAGTTTATTTGAAGAAATAATGGCGGAATATTTTTTCTGATCCTTTCTCTGTTGTCTCCTGGTACTCCTGTCATGCATACGTTGGAGTACTTAGTGTTCCATATTTTATAAAAGCTCTTTACATTTTTCTTCATTGTTTCTTCTCTATTTTCTTTAGGTTGCATAATCTCATCCACCTATATCTTCTCTGTCTTTATTGATATTCTTTCATGTGACACTGTTACCATACCTTTCCTCTTTAACATAGTCTCCCTTAGTTCTTTAAACATATTTATAATGGCTGCTCTGAAGTCTTTGTTAAATCCGTCATCTAGACCCTCTCACGGACAGTTTCTCTTGCCTACCTTTTTCCTGTTTGTGGGTCACTCCTTTGTTTCCTTTCATGTATCATAAACTTTCTGTTAAAAATTGACATTCTAGATCATGTTCTTGCCAGGGCTGCTGCTTGTTTGCTTCTTCATTTGCTTAGTGACCGGCTGACATTTCAGTGACGTCTATTTTCCCCAGGTTAGCACACTCTTGGGCATGCTTACAGTCACATTGGGACGACAGTGGTTTTGACAGGACCCTCACCGACTGTCTCTTTCACTGACTTACACTGTTATTGTAGGCCGATTGTGCTATTGTTCTTGACAGTGCCCTGAGACAGTGCCCTTTGACAGTACCCTGATAATTCCCACCCCTTTGTAGAGGTAGTTTTTGAGGCCAAGGTTTGTTCTGATCCCAAGAGGGCTTTCCTTATCTGTCTTTTTCCCTCGTTCTCTTTGAAACTAGTGGGCCTACTTGTTGGGTTTGTTGCTCTCATGGAGATACTAGTCTTCTCTTCATTGCTGACCATCAGATCTTCCATTGTTTTTGAGGTACCTTTAGTCTCGAACTTGCACACATTTGTTTTGAATGAAGTCAGCTTCTTTGGAGAGAGCTTTGGAGCTGTGTGTTCTTAGAGACTGCCTCTGCCTATGAGCAAAACCTTTGAGTCACAACTTTAAGTGTGGATGGCAGCCTCTGGTCTTCTCGGCTTGCCTCTCGTGGCTTAGAACTTCCACACTATGAATGGGCTGGGGCAAGGGCAGTTGGGGGCTCCAGTATTCTCAATGTGCCATGCCTCAGGTAGAGTCTCTGCCCTGTCAGTGACAACCAGGTGGGAAAAATGACTCCCTGACCTACTTGCTTCACTCACTTGGAATGAGCCTCTGCAACGTGTAGCTAGGAGAGGTTGAGAAATGCTGGTGACTGCCCTTCCCAGAAAGACACCATAGCCCTTGACTGAGAGCAGGGGATAGAGGAAATCTTGTGTTCTTGGCTGCCCCTGTCTGGAGTGGAATTTCTATCACATTGAACTGGGAGGGGCAGAAAGCAAGTTGTGGTTCAGGTGCCACAGACTGTCGCTGTTCTTAGTCTCACGTAGCAAATTTCATTGACTAAATGTTTGTCCATTTGCTGTATGCCCTTATGACACATTCCAGAGCCTTTAGATGATTGAATTTTTAAAATAATTGTTATCATTTATACTCATTTTGCTGGGGAGAGGGTCGGGAGATTTCCTCGTGCAGCCAATCCAGTATTTTGCTTTTGATGCATGGCAAATGGAATTTTCTTCTTTTACGTTTTGGAGTTTTCATTGGTGGTATATAGCAGTTCAGTTGGTTCTTACATATTGAATCAGTGACCTTGAGCCTAGGACCTTGCTGTTAGTTCTAGTGGTGTTTCCCCCCCTTAGATTCAATAAGAATTTCTACAAACAAGATCATACCATCTGCAAATAAACTTCTTTTTACTTCTTTCTCATCTTTGTTTCTTTAAGTTTTCTTTCTTGCCGTGCACTGGCTGGGTGTTCCAGGACAATTTTGACTAGAAGTACTAGAAATGAACACTTGCTTTGTTTCCAGTCTGAGGGACAATGCGTTCAGTCTCACACCACAAAGTAGGATGTTCCCTCTAGGTTCTTCATATGCATCATCAGATTGGGGTGGTTTCCTTCCAGATATAATTGGATGAGAATTTTTATCATGAATGCATGCTGGATTTTTCTCACATGTTTTTTCTGTGTTTGTGGAGATTATCATATGCTTTTTCTTGAGTCTTTTTAAGATAGTATCTTACATTGATTTTCAGATGTTAAATCCACCTTTGCATTCCTTGACAAACTCCATCACCATATACAAACCTTTTTATGTATTACTGTATTTTGTTTGCCAATATCTTGTTAAAAGTTTTTGTTTATGAGGATCATTCATCTGGTTCTTGGTGGGTTTTTTTTACTTTTTACTTTTTTCTCACAGTCAGCCCAAACACACTTCTTTTCTAATGTTTTTTTTTGTAGCTTTCTTTTTTTTTCCTAAAGATTGGTGCCTGAGCTAACATCTGTTGCCAATCTTCTTTTTTTTCTTCTTCTTCTTCTCCCCAAAGCCCCCCAGTACATCGTCGTGTATTCTAGTTGTGAGTGCCTCTCGTTCTGCGTGTGGGACGCCGCCTCAGCATGGCCTGATGAGTGGTGCCATGTCCGTGCCCAGGATCCGAACCAGCAAAACCCTGGGCTGCCAAAGTGGAGTGCGCGAACTTAACCACTCGGCCACGGGGCTGGCCCCCTTTTGTAGCTTTATTGAGGTATAATTGACAAAATTGTAAAGCATTTTAAGAATACATCGTGGTGATTTGACACAAGTATACAGTGCAGGAGGACTCCATCTTTTTTTTCCTTGTGATGTCTTTGTCTAGCTTTGGTTAGATGACTTATAATGTAGTTCCTCCTCTCTTATTGGTATTGTATTGGCATTATTTCTTCTTTAAATGTATGTTAGAATTCCAACAGTGAAGCTGTCTGGGCCATGGCTTTTCTTTGTGGGAAGATTTTTAACTACTACTTAAATTTCTTTACTTGATAGAGGCCTATTCAGGTCTTTTGGGTTTTGTGTGTGTGTGTGTGTGTGTGAGGATGTTGGCCCTGAGCTAATATCTGTGACAATCTTCCTCTGTTTTATGTGGGATGCCACCACAGTGTGATCTGACAAGCAGGGCTAGGTCTGCGCCCGGGATCCAGGCCTGTGAACCCCAGGCCACTGACGTGGAATGTGCAAACTTAACCACTACACCACCAGGCCAGCCCCTATTCAGATTTTTTATCTCTATTTCTTCTTGAGTCTAGTTTGATAAGAATTGTCCATTTCAAATAAATTATCTAGTCTATTGGCATAAAGTAGTTCATATGATTCCCTCATAGCTTTTAAGATCTCAGGTATATTTGCAGTGATGCCTTCCTCCTTTTTTTTTTCCTATTTTGGTAATTTGTGTTTTCTTTTCTTTCCCCTTGGTTATTGGTTAGTCCTGCTTTGATTTTATCAATTTTTTTTTTGGTCTTGTCAGAGAACCAACTTTTGGTTTTATTGATTTTCTGGTTTTCTGTTTCATTGACTTGTGCTTCTAGTTTTAGTATTTACCTTTTTCTAAGCTTTGAATTGATATGCTTTTCTTTTTCTAGTTTCTTTCACTTGAAACTTAAACTATTGATTTCAGATCTTTTTCCTTTCTACTGTATTTGAAACTATATATTTGACCCTAAAACCTCTTTGTGTGTATTCCATAAATTTTGATTTTCTGTTTTCATACTCATTTATTTCACGGTATTTTTCCAGTTTTTCTTTCGATTACTTCTTTGATTTCTTTTAATTCCTTTTTTGAGGTTTGAATTATTTGATTTCTTCTATGACTCAAGGCAATTTTCTGAGGTTAAATTCTTTTCTTCCTATATAGTTAACATGTCTTCCCATTAAAATGACTTATTATTCATTCATATTAGTAAACACTGATATCTTGCTTTCATCAGTGCCCCGCAGCCAAAGGTCACCAGGAACACAGTCGTACTAGAACCAAGTTGAGTTATTGACTCATTGTGATAGCGAAGACCATACACCGTGAGGAACCATGATGCATCTCCACAGAGGGTTATAGGGTGGGCTCTACACGAGTGGGGCTTGCATTAGGTGTTTGGGGTTCAAGGTATCAGGGCTTTGATTAATGATCTCAAAAAGTAAATGTAATTCTATGATTTGGTATCCCAATCATTCTTATCTAGAAAGCAGAAGAATGGAATGGGGCTATAACTAATAGATCAAGAAGCAACAGTCACCTGTGCCAGAATAGTGAGATGTTTGGTAATTTCTGTAGTTTTGACAATTTTCTTGTATAATCCTGGTACAGACGTGGTAGTGGTCTCATGTTGGTCTTATTCCATCACAACAAATAAACCCATGTGATGTTGGTTGTCTGTAAGATAATTTACATTCGACGGCAAAACAACATAGCCTTTGATGTGATGGCCATGCCAGTACTGTCTGTCCAGCTCCTACCTTGCAGAGTGTGCTTTCTCTCTCCGGCACCATTTCTAGT
The DNA here is from genome assembly GCF_021613505.1 of Equus quagga. Taxonomy (NCBI): domain Eukaryota; kingdom Metazoa; phylum Chordata; class Mammalia; order Perissodactyla; family Equidae; genus Equus; species Equus quagga. The sequence goes on along the minus strand of NC_060280.1, from coordinate 85,175,571 downwards.
CTTTTATGGAAATTAGCTTGGTACACAAAGATTAATTCAGTAAAACCCCAGCAAATTCTATAAAGTAGATATATTTCCTATCTTATTAAAAAAGCAAGTGAGGGCAGTAATTTCAGTAAACTTCCGGTGGTCACAAAAACTAGTAAATGACAAATAAGAGATTGAATTAAAACCCATACCCCTTGGCTCAGAGATCATGCTCTTGATGCAATTCCAATTTTGGAGCATTTCATCTCTGCCCAGTGTTTTAAGCCAGAAGTTGGCAAAGCTTTTCTACAAAAGAGCCAGATAGTAAATTTGCTCATTTTGGCAGTCTGTATGATCTCTGTCACAGCTACTCAGTTCTGCCATTGTCCCACTAATAAGCAGCCATGAATGTGTAAACATACAGGCATGGATGTGTTGCAATTCAACTTAATTTACAAATACTGGTGGAGGACCAGATTTGGCATGTGGGTCATGGGATACTGACCCTGGCTCTAGTCTGTAAACTAATTCATTACACACAAAAGTAACCAAGGCACTCTAGGCTTTTGCTGTAGATGCTTGAAAAAGCAAGACCAAGGGGAGTTCTCCTGTCTCATCCTCTGCTTGAGATCTGATTTCTCGGTGTGTTGTATGTCTCCATGAATGGGACACAGGCCGGAGATAGAGTAGCAAGATATTCCACATAGAATGTTGTCAGCACAGTGGTGGGCTAGGAAGCTCCAAGCTCCTGTTCACCCACAGAAACACTGAGGGCAAGAAAACAGCAGAAACTTCTTTTTTTCTTTTAAAGATTGGCACCTGGGCTAACAACTGTTGCCAATCTTCCTTTTTTTTTTTTTTTCCTGCTTTATTTCCCAAACCCCCTCGGTACATAGTTGTATATCTTAGTTGCAGGTCCTTCTAGTTGTGGGATGTGGGATGCCGCCTCAACGTGGCCTGACGAGCAGTGCCATGTCGGGGCCCAGGATCTGAACCCTGGGCCGCCACAGCAGAGTGCGCAAACTTAACCACTCGGCCACGGAGCCAGCCCCAGCAGAAACTTCTGAAGCAACTTTGCAGAGTCTGGAAAACAGTCAGAGGTTTACAGCAGCCAGGTGAATGCCTAATCAAGAAAAAGCCATCTTCGGGGGCAGCCCATGGCCGAGTGGTTGAGTTTGCGCACTCCGCTTCAGCAGCCAAGGGTTTTACCGGTTCGGATCCTAGGCACAGACATGGCACCGCTCATCAGGCCATGCTGAGGCGGCGTCCCATGTAGCACAACCAGAGGCACTCACAACTGGAATATACAAGTATGTACTGGGGGTCTTTGGGGAGAAGAAGGAAAAAAAATTAAATCTTTAAAAAAAAGTCATCTTCAAATGGTAGGAAAGCTTAGTGGTTTTTTGTGGGTTTTTTTAAAGATTTATTTTTTTTTCCTTTTTCTCCCCAAAGCCCCTCGGTACATAGTTGTATATTCTTCATTGTGGGTCCTTCTAGTTGTGGTATGTGGGACGCTGCCTCAGCGTGGCTTGATGAGTAGTGCCATGTCTGCACCCAGGATTCGAACTGACAAAACACCAGGCTGCTTGCAGCGGAGCGCATGAGCTTAACCACTGGGCCACGGGGCCAGCCCCAAGCTTAGTGGTTTTTACTCATCCCACCTGACCCTCTCCCCAGCACAGCAGTGGCCTTGGTCTGGAAGCAGTGGCAGCCTGGTTCCCACTTTCCTCCCCTGAACCCAAGGGAGAAGAGCGGACCTTATTTGTAAATTAGTCTGTATGTTTCTTCCGACACGAGGCACTTGGCTCTGTTTCACCTGGCTAGGAACTCAGGTGGGAAGAGCAGCCTGAACGGCTTGTAAAAGCTGTGCGAGGACTGAGATGCCTAGGGCAGGGGTTTGTGGGTGGAGACCTGCAGTATAGCAGCTGAGGGGAAGCTAGAGTGACGCTCCTTGGGAAGTTAGGACATTTCACAGCAGCTGTGTGCAGGGGAATTCAGAAGGCCGCTGCGTGCCCAAGGAAGACGCGTGTTCAAAAAGCTAAGGAGAGGGCCGGCCCGGTGGCGCCCCGGTTAAGTTCTCACGTTCCGCTTCTCGGCGGCCCAGGGTTCGCCAGCCCAGATCCCGGGTGCGGACATGGCACCGCTTGGCACACCATGCTGTGGTAGGCGTCCCACATGTAAAGTAGAGAAAGATGGGCACGAGGAGGAAGACTCAGGGCCAGTCTTCCTCAGCAAAAAAGAGGACTGGCGTTAGCTCAGGGCTAATCTTCCTCAAAAAAAAAAGCTAAGGAGAGCTTAAGCTTTCACTTCAGGCTCAGAACAAGCCTAGCTAAGTGTTGAAGGAGTGGCCCAGACCAGAGGTAACCGGCAAAGACTGGGAGAGCTCCTGACATTCAGGAGACTCTCAAAACATTAGCTAAACACCAGCTAGAGGAGCAGAGGCTTTGCTGATCTCACACAAGGAATGGTGCCTGCAAAAATAATTTGGAAAAGGCTACTGCAGCTTTCAACAATTTATAGGATTGCGGGGCCGGCCCCATGGCCGAGTGATTAAATTTGCTGGCTCCGCTTCAGCGGCCCAGGGTTTCATCGGTTCAGATCCTGGGCGCGGACATGGCACTGCTCATCAGGCCATGTTGAGCCAGCGTCCCACATGCCACAACTAGAAGGACCCACAAGTAAAAATACACAACTGTGTACCAGGGGGCTTTGGGGAGAAAAAGGAAAATTTTTTTTTTAAAAATCTTAAAAAAATAAAGGATTGCAAACCCTGGGGAAGGGAAAGAATCTGATTTCCAGAGTTACCACATTAAAATAGTCAAATGTCCAATTTTTAACAAAAATATCACAGGACATACAAAGAAACAGAAAAACACAGCCCATTCGAAAAAACAAAATAAATTGACAGACACTGAAGAAGCCAGACTTCAGACTTACTAGACAAGGAGTTTTTTTTTTAAAAGAGAGCATAGAAAACAATAAAGAAGATCGACAAAATTGACAAACCTTTAGCTAAATTGACTAAGAAAAAATGAGAGGAGGTGCAAATTATTAAAATAAGAAACAAAAGTGGGGACGTCATTACCAATTTTACAGATAGACAGGAGTATAGGAGAATACCATGAACAATTAAACACAAATAAATTGGATAATCTAGGTGAAATGGACAAATTCCTAGAAGCACACAACGCACAAAAACTGAATCATGAAGACAGAGAAAATCTGAATAGACTTACAACCAGTAAGAAGCTTAATCAAAAACCTCACAAGGGACCAGATGGCTTCAGTGGTGAATTGCACAACACATTTAAAAAAGAATGAACACCAATCCTCAAATTCTCCAAAAAATAATTAAGAGGAGGAACAATTCCTAACTCAAGAGGCCAGCGTTGCCCTGATAACCAAAGTCAGACAAAAACACTGCAAGAAAAGAAAACTACAGACGAATATCCCTGATGGATACCAATGCAAAAATCCTAAAAAAGAAAAGAAAATAGCAAACCAATTCAGCAACATATTAAAAGCATTATACGCCATGACAAGTGGGGTTTACCCACAAATGCAGGGATGGTTCACCATGAAATCGGTGTAATACACAACAGAGTGAAGGGGGGGGATTATATGATCATCTCAATTGCTGCAGAAAAGGCATTGACAAAATTCACCACCCTTTCATGATTAAAAAAACGTTAACTAGGAATAGAAGTAAACTACCTCAACATAATAAGGGGCACATAAGAAAAGACCACAGCTAGCATCATACTCGATGCAACACTGAAAGCTTTTCCTCTAAGATCAAGAACAAGACAAGGAAGCCCACTTTCATAACTTCTATTCAGCACAGTCTAGCCAGAGCTATTAGACAGAAGAAAGAAAGAAAAGTCACCCAAATTAGAATGGAAAAAGTAAAATTATCTGTGTTCACAGACAGCATGATCTTATATGTAGAAAAACTCTAAAGATTCCACAAAAAAACTGTTAGAACTAGTAAATTCAAATTTGCAGGATACAAAATCAACATGCAAAAATCATTTGTGTTTCTGTACACTAACAACAAACAATTCAAAAGGGAAATTAAGAAAACAATTCTATTTACAATAGCATCAAGAAGAAGAAAATATTTAGGAATAAACTTAACCAAGGAGGCAAAAGACTTGTGCGCGGGAAACTACAAATGTTGCTGAAAGAAATTGAAGACACCAATAAGTGGAAAAATATCCTGTGTTCCTGGATTGAGAGACTTAAAATTAAGCTGTCAGTACTACCCTAAGTTATCTACAGCTTCTGCAGTCCAACAGTGTTTTTAGCAGAAATAGAAAAAAATCTATTCTAAAATTCATATGGAATCTCTAGGTACCCCAAATAGCCAAAACAGTCTTAAAAAAGAAAAAGTTGGAGACCTCGCACTTCCTGATCCCAAAACTCACTCAAAGCTTCAGTGATCAAAACAGTGTGACACTGGCATAAGGATAGACAAACAGAGCAATGGAATAGAATTAAGGGTCCAGAAATTAAACCATACGTCTATGGTTAATTGATTTTCAGTAAGGGTGCCAAGACCATTCAATGGAGAAAGGACAGTCTTTTCAACAAGTAGTCTTGGCACAACTGGATATCTACATGCAAAAGAATGAAGTTAGACCTTTATCTTGTGCCATATACAAAAATTAACTCAAAATGGATCAAAGACCTAAATGTAAGAGCTAAAATATGAAACAGAAGAAAACATGGGAAATCATAACATTGGACTTGGCAGAGATTTCTTGGATATGACACCAAAAACACAGGCAGCAAAAGCGAAAATAGACAATTGAAACTATATCACTGAAGGAGAGTGATGGGAACCCTCGTTGATAGCCGGTCAATCAGAAGTACCAGTGGCAACCTGAGACTTGCGACCAGCATCTGAAGTGAGGGCAGGCTTGTGGGGCTGAGCCCACAAACCTGTGGGGTCTGATGCTAAGTCCAGGTAGTATCTGAATTAGAGAGAATTGGTGGTTAGTGTCAAACTTGGGTGGTGGAGGGGAAAAAACAGGTCAGCTGGGCAGGGAGGTCCATCGTGGTCTCAGGTAGTAGGGACCAGTCCGGGTTGGCCAGGCCAATCTAGGACACAACGAAGTCTCATATAGGGGTGATCACACATGACCAGCCAGAAGGGTTCTGGACAGACAGGATACTCTGGATAGGCCGTGGTCTGAAGTAGGAGGGACCAGCCCAGGCCAGCTACAGAGGGCCAGTACAGGCGCCACAACTCCAGGTAGCAGGGACAAGACCAGGCAGGCCAGGCCATGGCCTCATAGGGGGAGGACTACTCTGGGCCATCTGAGGAGGTCCAAGGCTGACACCATTGTGAAGTCATGTTCTCATATAGAGGACACCAGGCCATGCTGGCTGCGAATGTCCAGGACAGGTACCCCAGGCCAAGTACCAGTCTCATGTAGACAGAACCAAGGCAGGCCAGCCCAGAGTTCTAAGATAGACACCCTGGCCAAGCCGAGCTCCCATATTTGGAGGGACCAGGTCAGGCCAGCCAGGGTGGTGAATACGGGCACTGCGGCCAAACCAAGGTCTCATGTAGGAGCCACCAGTCCCAGGTGGCCAACTAGATCCAGGGCAGACACCCTATCTGGCCCTGATCACATAGGGGGCCTCAGGCTGGGCCACCCGTGGAGGTGCAGATGGACATTGGTGGAGCCATGGGCTCATGAAAGAGAGACTGATAACAAAATACCATAGCCTGGCTGGCTTAAACCACCTTCCTCATAGTTGTGGCTGGGAGTCCGAGATCAGGGGGCCAGCATGGTTGGGTTCAGGCGGGAGCTCTCTGCGTGGCTTGCGTTCAGCCCTGTTTTCAGAGTCCTCGCATGGCAGGGGCGGAGGGAGCAAGGGAGTCCTGGAGAGAGAGCTCTCTTGTCTCTTCCCCTTCTCATCTGGGTGTTAGTCCCAACATGAGGGCGCCACCCCAGGCCTTCATCTCACCGAATCACCTCCCAAGGGCCCCGCCTCCAAATACTATCACTTAAGGACTGGGGGTACTCACATGAGGGCTCACATCACATGTGAATCTGGGGGACACAAATATTCAGTCCGTAGCAGAGACCCTGCTGGTCTGCCAGGAAGGTCCAAGATGGACACCACTGCAGAGCCACTGTCTCCTGTGGGAGAGACCAGTCCAGGCTGGCCAGGGGGGAGTAGTTGGGTCTCTTGTAGGAGCCACCAAGCCAGTCCCCTGCTCAGGAGGAAGACTTAGGAAAATCCTCTGCAGGCATATCCGGTAACCAGGGAGTTTTGGGGGGAGGGTGCTGTGAGCTCAGCCATGGCCGCAAGAAGGGCCTGGTAGTTGGGGGCACCCCCACACCACCAAGGGGGAGTTAGAAATATTTGGGGGGCTGCTTTCTACAACCAAGCACCAGTCAGTACTGCGTCTGCTGCTCAGACGCCCTCCCTGGGCCTCTTGCATGGCCTGGATGGGCCTCCCCTTCAGAGGGGAACTCAAAACATTTGGGGAAGGCCCATCCTAAAAGCAGGATCCCCAAGACATGGGGTGGCCAGAGGGCTCCACACAGCCTCCCCGGCCCCCGCCAGGCCCAGTTTCTGGTAGGGGACTAAGAAAGCTTTAAGGGGTACTTCCACTGCTTGGGATCTGTTATGGATTGAACTGTGTCCCCCAAAACTCGCATCTTGAAGTCCTACCCCCAGCACCTCAGAACGTGATACTTGGAAATAGGGTCACTGCAGATCTAATTAGCTAAGATGAGGTCATCGGGGTCGGTCCTCGTGCATCATAACTGGGGTCCTTATGAAAAGGGGAAGTTTGGACACACACATACACACAAGGAGAATGCCATGTGAAGGTGAAGGCCACCTGCGAAGGCCGGAGGGGACCTCCGTGTGCCTGCCAGCCCGCCGCTGCAATGTCCAGATGCCGCTCTCCCCTGGACTGCAGTGACAAGTTCAGGGAGCCCTTCCGGAGGCGGCGTGGGTCGCAGCCGCGACGACATCCCTACGGGCCTCCTGGAACTCGGCCCTGGGCCCCGCGGGGTCCGGACCCCAGCCCGCGCCCGCGGCAGCCGAGCTACGGGGCCGATGCGAAAGCGGCCGCCAGGTGGCGCCAACAGCCTGCGCGTCCCGCACGGACCTGGACACCCCCCCCCCCCCACCCCCGGCGCCACCTGTCTGGGTGTCATTCTAACCGTGCTTCTGGGCCCTCAGCGGCCAGGGGGTGGCCTGGGGGGTCCGGGGCACCGTCCACGGAACTCCCTGGGTGTCCGGGGCTGACCTCAGCCTCAAGAGAGGGACTTGGACATTTTTCAGGGGGCGCCCCCAGGACGGGGCCCCCCGCAGGACTGTGGCCCGCTGTGGGCGCCCTCTCCGGGCCTCCCTGCCATCCTGGCTCAGTGTCCCTCCCCCAAGAGGATTTGAGAATACTTTGGGGAAGCCTGTCCGGTGACTCAGCCCCACACGGGAGGGACTTCGGCTGGACCCAGGACACCTTCCAAGGTGGTCCCTAGCCCACCTGGCGGATGCCTTCCTCTAAAAGGGCGGTTGGAAACCTTTTCCAGAGGCCTATGTGATGAATAGGCCCCACGGTGACTATGGCTGTGCCCAGAACACCCCCCGGGCCTCCCTGGATGGCTAGAGCCAGTTAGCCTCCTCCAGAGGGAGACTTAGAAAAATGGGAAGGGGGAGGCATCCAGCAACTGGACTCCCTGTGGGTCTGTGGGTAGGACTGGGGGGCACCCTAAGCCGGGCTGATGGCCCTCATCCCTGGGGCAACTTGGAAACATTTTTGAGAGTCACAACACCAACACGGGACTGTGGCCATGTCCACACGCCTGCCCTTGGCTGACTCCCTGGCCCAGGCTGGTTCCCACCCACAAAGGGGGCGCCTCGGAAAACAAGGCCGTAAACAGGACCACAGCCCGCCTCTGGCTGCCCACCTTGGCCTCCGTAGCTGGCCAGACTGATCCAGCCTTCTCAAGGGGACCTAGAAATGTGTTGTTGGAGAGCCTCCAGTGACCAGGCCTTTAGTGGACATTGGGCGGACCTGGGGCACTCTCACTGGGCCTTCCCGGTTGGCCCACACACATCCTCAATCCTGGCCCCACACAGGCCGTGGGCAGGCCCAGGCCCTCCCTCTGTGGGTATTCCTACCCAAGGCCCTGTGCTGGGCAGTGGCCAGGCTGAGGTGCCATTGGGCCTCCCAATTGCTGGGACGCAAGGGTGACAGCACCTGAGCCCATGGCACCGGGTCAACTTTTCCAGCCCAGGGCAGTGCCTCCCCTTCGGTTGGGGACGTGGGTGTGTTTTCAGGAGGCACCACCAGGTGCCATGGGCTAATACCAGGCCCTGGCGCCCACCCTGCATGTCTCTGGCTAGCCTGTGGCTGTCCCCACTTCCAAGGACACCTTAGGTTTGCGGGGATGCATCCAGTGATTGGGCCCCAAGTGGGACTGAGGGAGGATGCAGGGTGACCTCCATGGGTCTCCTTGGACAGCCCAGGACAATGCCCTGGGTTTGGATACATTTTCAGGAGGCGCATGGATGACTGGACCCAAGATGCCATCCCTGGGCTGCACTGCGTGGCCCAGCCCCATCCCTGCCCCAGAAGAAGGCTTATATGCAATTGTGGTGGGCGCCTCCTAAGACTGGGCCGATGCAGGACAGCAGACGGCCCTGGGGCACATGCCCCATAGCACCCTGGCCGGCTCCCCTGACTTCCCCTCCTGGAGGGAAACTGTAAAGTTTTCAAGAGGGGCATCCAGCAAACGGAGCCCATGTGCGATGGCAGTTAGATTGGGGGGCCCTCCTTGGGCCTCTCGGGTCCATCTCTTTATAGGGAGAGACTTAGAAGACTTTTCAGGAGGCACATCTGGAGCGCCTGCCCTGATGGCCTAGTGGTTAAAGTTCGGTGCACTCCACTTTGGTGGCCTGGGTTCAGTTCCCTGGTGCAGAACCGCACCTCTCATCTGTCAGTAGCCACGCTGTGGTGGCGGCTCACATCGAAGAACTAAAAGAACTTAGAACTATGTACTGGGGCTTTGGGGGTGGAGGGGTGGAGAAAAGGAGGAAGATTGGCCACAGATGTTAGCATAGGGCAAATCTTCCACAGCAAAAAAAAAAAAAAAACTCATCCAGCCCTAAGCCCCATTTGTGACCTCATCCAGGGCCAGGGTGTCCTCCCCCGGGGTCGTCACCAGCCCAGGCTCATGTCTGTCTTTCCCTAAGAGGGACTTAGAAATATTTTCCAGAGGCTCATTGACAGTCAGGGGTCCACACATCCGAACACTGGTCTCCACCTGGGCCTCCCCAGCCTCCATGGGCCTCAAGGGACCTGCACAGGGCTCTGCTGACTGGAGGCAAGCCACTTCCTTGACTTTAACCTCATCCCAAGGTCTCCTTCCTCTATCACAGAGCCCAGGGCACAGCAGCACCAGAGGGTGCCGGCTGTCCGCCTGGCTCCTGGGAGGCCCACAGCTATAGCCCCCCTGTCCAAGGCCTGGTGCTGGGACCTGCCTGTGGATCCACTTCGTCCCCCAGGCCATCCCAGATTCCTTGCCCTCAGGGTCCCAAGGCTGGGTGTGGGAGGCCGGGGCGACAGTCTGGTTCTCTGGGCTCAGCTCCAGCGCAGGCCTGCCCTCAGTGGCTGCTCAGGACAGCTGTGCCACGGCCTGAGTGGACGGAGGAGCGAAGCAGGAGCGGAGGGCAGAGTGTGGTGTGAGGCGAGGTGTGAACCATCTAGGGTCTGGTGTGAGGGTTCACCTACCTGCAAGGCCTCAGGTCAGGGGTCAGCTAGAGTTTACTGACCTTTCTGGGTCATAAGTTCTATCACCCTCCAAAGAAAACCCCACTCAGTCACACCTTGACCCAAGTCTTGGTAGTGGCATTTTAATGGCTTTTGGTGGCAGCAGCAGCACCAAGAGGAGGCGGAGGCTCAGGCTCAGAAGGGGGGACCCTGCCCCCAGGGTGTCTGGTCTAGCTGTCCTCTTCCCATTGGACCTCGGCCAGGAAGGTGCGGATTTCCATGGGCTGCAGCTCGATGGTAGAAGGGTCCAGCCGGGAGGGAGAGAGATGAGGTGTAGGGCCGGGGCGGGGGCCTGGGGAGGTGCAGGGAAGGAGGAGTGAGGGGCGCAGACTTCCTCTGCCTCGTCCCACCTGGTGCTCCCTCCCCTGGCCCTGGACGTGGCTATCTGTCCTCAAGTCTGAACCCGGGGCCTCACTCCTAGACCCCTCAACTGCTTCTCAGGGCCTGGACACCACCCCTAGATCCCCGAATTCCCTCCCCAGTGCCTGGCCACTGCCCGCACACCCTCCAGCCCCACCGCAAGGACCGTCAAGCCAACCCCAGGGGTAATGGACACCCCCCCCCCCCCCCCAGAACTAGGCACTGACGGAATTCTCAAATCGTGTTCCCGGCCCTGAACTCCATCCTCAAACCGTCAAGACCCACCGCTAGTTTGCTGGACTCACTTCAGACCCTTAAACCCCTAACCCCCTAACCTGGATCTGAACACCATTCCAGAGTCTCAAGCTATACCTGGGTCCCGTTCCCACGCCTCCCACACGCTCCCCAGCTCCCGGGCAGGCCCCAACCCGTGTTCGGTGTCCACTGGAGCCTGGAGGCGCGGGCCGAGAGCTGGTTGGCCGCCAGCGTGGTCTCCTGCAGGTAGGTGATGGTGAAGGCGGAGAACAGGTCCTGCGGGCAGTGGATGGGCCAGGCTGAGTGGGGACAAAGCGGGGTTTTCCCCCTCCCCTCTTGCCTCTCCTGTCTGCTTCCCCGCTCTGCCCTCCTCACCCTCAAGTCCAAGGTCACTGGGGAGCTCAGGTTGCCGCCCGGGTCCTCCCCTACGGCGAACTGGTGCTCGAAGCGCAGCAGCAGCGTTGTCGGGCCCCAGCGGGCCAGCGTGAGCAGGTGCACGACGGGCGGCAGCTCCCTGCGCAGCCCTGAGAACTGCAGGACGGGGACGGGGTGGGGCTGAGCAGAGGGGCGGGGCTCTGGCGCAGGGGGCGGGGCTTAGGGAGGGACTCAGCCAGGAAGGGGAGAGCCGAGCCAATGAGGGGATGGGGCGGACCCAGAGAAGGGGCGGTGCCAGTTGGGGGGGGTGCTGTAGCGCCGAGGGGCGGGGCCGAGGCGGGGAAGGGCGGGCCGAGCCTGGGGAGGGGCGGGGCAGAGCGGAGTCCGCGTGGGACCAAGTCCAGGCGGGATGGGGCTGGGCCAGGCCTGCCCAGGTGATTCAGCCGAGCTGAGGGCGCGGGCCTAGTTCGTGGCCTCCCCGGCACAAGTTGGGGCGGGTGAGTTGGGTCCTGGCTATTCCTGGGAAAATCCGCCGCCAACCCTGCCCCCGCAGGCTTCATCCAAGTCCTCTCTTTCTGCCGGCCCGCCGCCCCTCACCTGCGTGCGCGGGGCCACCCCGAGGTGGTAGGGGGCGCCGCCACCCCGCGCCAGCACCACCTGCGGGGCCAGGAGCTCTTTCTCTGCCTGCAACCGGTGCCCGGCGGCCGCGGTGCGGGCCTTGTCCAGCAGCACGAGGTGGCGCCCTCGCACCCACACCCCCAAGCCGTTCTCCAGCAGCGGCTCCCCTACTCCGCGCGCATCATCCTTTAGCAGCCGTCGGTGCACCTGCGGGGTGTGGCCAGGACAGCATGAGGGTCCCTCTGGCCAATTTCTGTGGCAGAACTGGATAAGCGCTTGCGGGAATTTCAAGAGTTATCGAAGAGTGGGGGGAATGGATGAGGAGGAATGTCTGGTAAGGGGGGGACCCCAATTGAAAGGGGGATCCGACGTAGCAAGGGACTAGGACAGAGGGAGGTAAGGATCTAAGCAGGGCGTGAATGGGGCAAGCCAGGGCCTGGAGTGGGGACTGGGTAGTGACTGGGTAAGAGCGTGGAGTAAAAGTCTCACATAGGAATGGAGGTCTCAGCTTAGTGGGGACCACAAAGGAGGGGTGCACCTCGAGAGAAGGGGGCCAGAAACCGGTTTCAGGGTCCAGCAGGGCCAGGTCAGGACTCAGCAGGAGGCCCCTGGCTTAGATGGGGCTGGGGCCACTCACCATGAGCTCCAGGGAGCCATCGCTCAGGCTGCTGCCGCCCTGGGAGCGGTCAGTGAGCACGGTCAGCTGCACGTTCCCATCCTGGGGGGCCGGGGTGAGAGTGAGGGGCCGCAGTGCCGGCCAGCCCCGGCCCCAGGCACGCCCCACAAGGGATGGTGGCGAGGACAGCGGGAGATGCTAGGAAGGAAAGGTGACCCCCATGCTGTGGAGGGAAGAGGTGGGGAGCAGGATGGGGGAGGGGTACCGTGATGTAGATGCGGCTGTTGACTGGATAGTAGTTTCCGGCCACTGGCTCGGTCTGGTTCAGCTTCCAGGTGGGTCGATAATCCCGCCTGGGGAGGGGGGGGGTTGTTCAGGCCCCCTTTCCCTGGCTCCCCCACTCCTCACTCCCCCTCCATCCTCTCCCTCCCACATTCATATGGTCAGCAGATGCCCCCACCACCCCTGGGCCCCAACACACCACGGACCAGCCCTGGGGCCCGTCACCCCCACCTCCTCTCCAGGATCTCCCGGCCATTGCTGTCTGTATAGAAGAGTCCGTTTGTCTTCAGTGCAGTGTCAAAGCGACTGATGATCTCCTTCCCCCAGTCATCACTACACCCAATGGGACAGCAGGCTGTGAGCCTTGCCTGCCTCCGCTCTGCCCCACCCTCACCACCCAGGCCCAGCCTGTGCCACTCACCCCACAGGTATGGGGCCCACCGTCCACTCCAGCTCCAGGTGCCGCCGTCCCGGGTACAGGCGCACCACCTGGGAACACCAGGCTGAGAAGTTCTGGTGCACCTCCTGCACCAAGGCCGTCTGCGGGCACACAGGAGTGGAGGCAGGTGTGAGCCCACACCTGAGCAGAGGTGAGCCTGGAAATACCCACCCCTGCTGTGAACGGTGCAAAGGCTGACAGCAGGGTCAGCCCCGCGGATAGACAGTGTGGGAACCCACCTCCCCACCTGCCTGGGGGAAGCCTACACTCCCACCTTGGTCATTGCCACACTTCTTGAGTGTGGCATACAGGCTTGCTCCCCACCACTACCCCATCTCCCCTCCTTAGAATTGGATTCCAGTTTGGCACGTGGCTACCTGGAATAAAGACTATAGGGTCCAGTGTTCCCTGAGGCTATCAGTAGCTGTGTGACCATGGTCTGCCCAATGGAAAGTGGTCAAAGGGGTGTGAACAACGTTCCTTGCCCCTTTCTCTCTCCCACTGGCTCAAAAGCAAATATGATGGCTGGAGCGTCAGCAGCCATTTTGGGCCATGAGGTAGAAAGTGAATGTTGAGGAAGGCAGAGCAACGAGATAGAAGGGGCCTGGATGAATGTGGAACAACTCCACCTGCCCTGAATGGCCCAGCCAGACTTTCTGCTAGATGGAAAGAAGCTTCTTTCTTGTTTCAGGCACAGTTAATTTTGGTAACTATTACTACAGACAAAACTAAATTCTGATACAGTGACCCAGCTGTGCAGAAGTTCACGTCAAAGGAATCATTGTCAAATGTGAGTCTTGCCATTACCTGCCCCATTCCCACCCTAAGAGGAACGTCACTGAGAGGCCCTGGGAAACCCCACAAGCATGAGCCCCTGTTCCCAGCCAGATGCACCCGCAGGTCCTCAGATATCCACCGCCAGTGAGATTCACGCAAGCCCCATCCAAGCGTGAACTCTCACCTGCCCACCCTCCTACCACAGGTCCTGAGAGAACTCTTCAAGCAGCGACGCCTGGCCTTCCCCATCATGGGCCAAGTGGGAACACCCACCCCCAATTTCAAAAGCTGAGTGTAACCCTGACACATGCAGCAGACATGGATGCCTTTGTCTGCACTTCCTGGGCGTGACTGCTGCACAGCCAGCCATGAGGGTCAGCCCTGTGGGCGCATCTTCAAGTGGTCCCCTCAGGCCCTAGCCCTCTCATCTGAGGGAGACCTAAGTCCTTCCCTGACCCCCACCCCGAATGGGGCGCCCCCCCCCCCCCGCCCCCCCAACCCCCCCACCACACCCACTCCTGATTCCCGGCCAGACCTTCACCAGGTGGGTCTGAGCCCAGCGTCCCACAGGCAGCGGCTCCTGTCGGCTGGGTCTGAAGATGTAGGCGCCTGAGACCTGAGTGCTCAGGTTGTCGCCCTCGCTCGCATTGTACCTGGGCCAGGGCAGGTGAGAGTCAAGTAAGGCACCCAGCTCCCTTGGCCCCCTCCCCCTCCCACATCCCCCCACTCCCCACTCCCCGCCCATGGTCCTCTCTCACCAGTAGAAGCCTTGGCGGACAGGCAGCAGGAGCTTCTCGTCCAGGTTCTCCAGCTCCACCAGGAGCCCCGTGTAAGGGTCAAACCTAGCCCGGAGGTACTGGGCAGAAAAGGGGGCAGACATTAATGGCCATCCCTTCAGCCTTCCTGGGGCTCAGGCGAAAACCCTGGAGTCACCCTTCCCTCTTCTCCCTCTCTGTGCCTCCTCACACCTGACGCCATCAGCAAATCCTCACAGCTCCACCTTCTACCTTATCCTCCATCTGAGCACTTGTCCCCACCTCCACCGCCTCCCCGACCTGGGGCAGCCCACCCCTTCCTGGGCTCCTGTTCCGCACCCCCGGGCCTGTTCCTCCCGCAGTCGCCACAGGGGACCGGTGACACCCTAAGTCCCATCCTAGCCCGCCCACTAGGCCCAGGGCTGGCTCGTGCATTTGACACGGGAACCACAGTGCCATCAGCCAGGAGATGTTTAGGGGCCCACAGAAATGTATAAACCTACATTTCTTTTAGAATCAGAAGAAAACTTGAAGGTAATAATAATGAATATATTATGATGAGGACTGCCTAGTTGATATTCATCTTTACACCCACGCCATCATAAAATTTATTTTTTAACATTTTTTTATGGGAGAAGGGACCCCCAAAGGCAAAAGTGCTAAGCCCCACGACAGTCTTAATGCAGCCCTGCGGCTCCCAGTCCTCCCCTGGGGCCTCAAGGTAGCATGGCCTGACCTGTCCCCTCCCCATCACACCCGACTTCAGACACACAGAGTTCCCTGAACACCCAACACCCTCCTGCCTGAGGGCTTCTGTGTCGCCTGCTGCTCCCTGCCTGCTTGGATCCCTCTTCCCCAAACGGCAGCACGGCCCCCTCCCCCAAGCCTCTGACACGCCTCATTTAATTTGCAAACGCCAACGCCATCAGCTCTGACATAGCTGCCGAGTGTCACCCATGATCACAGTGGGTCCTCCCAACAGCCCCGAGAGGACACTGAGACTCAAAGGGAGGCAGTCACTCACTCGATGACACACAAGGGGGACCGGTGATGCTAGAGCAGGAACCCAAGACCCGCTGACCCAGAGTCCATGCAGCTCACCATGACGCCTCAAACTTGTCACTGGGGCAGGGAAGGGCGTCTGAATGGGGTCTCACCTCATTTTGGATGGCCAAGACACGGGACGCGGGCTTCTGGATTCTGACCCAGAGGGTGTGGGCCTGCGGCCTCCGGACACTCTGCCCGCTCACTGAGTAGATGCTGAAGCCCAGGGCAGGCACTGAGGCTGAGAAAAGCAGCTCCTGGCTGTCTGAGTCGGGAAGTGTCACCACCTCGGGGAAGGAAGGAAGGAAACCGAGTCAAGGGGCTGTGAGAACACATACAGAGCCGAACATACAGGGAGGGTCAAACTCCGGGAGGGGAAGGAGGTGGCGGGGGGGCGGGTGTCAGGAGTGCCAAATGAATTAAAGATGGCAGAGAAGACTCATGAGGCAGAAGCCAACCTACTGGGAGGGGAGGGGCGAGGGAGTAAGTGGGGAGATTCTTGAGGCAGGGGAGTGAGGGAAAGACAGATTTTGGGGGGAGGAAGAAGTTCGTGGGAACAGGCCTTCTAGGATGAGGAGACTATTCACACACAGGACAAATTTCACAGAGAGAGATCAAAAAAGGGGAGATACTCACTGGACGGGCTATTCCCAAGGGGGTGTGATGTTAAGGGGCGGAGGGGGAGGTATTCAGAGGAGGAAGAGTGATGGACAGGAGGCATTCATAGAGGGAGAGGGGGCCATGGAGGAGGTAATAATGGGGGAGGCGTCCACGCGGGGAAGGGAGAAATGTCCACAGGGGAAAGTGTCCAAGGGGAGAGGTGATCATAACGGGTCGTATTCATGGGGGAATATTCGTCGAGTGGGCTCACATTGCTGGGCACAACGGTGCCACTGGGGTCCCTCACGAGGAAAACGTGTTTGCTGACCGGCAGCCGCACCATCCAATCCACTTTCCGCCCCAGGGGGTTATAAATGGTCACCTGGAACTGGGGTGGGAGGGTCTGAGTGGGCACGGATCACAGCAGGCCTTCTGTGAACCCACCCACCGTGTGCAGCAACGTCCCTAGGTGATCTGAGCCCCCAGGTGGTGCGTTGGTCTCTGTCTTGCCCCAGCTTCACTGCACCCCAAGTGATCTCGCCCCAGCGCCATCCTCCAAAGCAAGTCAGCAACTGTGCTTCAAGAGCCCATCAGGCCCATCTGATGGCGCAGAGGTTAAGTTCGCCTGCTCGGCTTCAGCAGCCTGGGTTCGCCGGTTTGGATCTGGGTGCAGATATATGTACAGCTTATCAAGCCATGCTGTGGCAGGTGTCCCCCATATCAAGTAGAGGAAGATGGGCACAGATGTTAGCTCAGGGCCAATCTTCCTCAGCAAAAAGAAGAGGATTGAGAGCGGATGTTAGCTCAGAGCTAATCTGCCTCAAAAAAAAAGGACCTCATTGCCCGGCCCGCCTCCTCTTTGCCCCTGTGTTGGCGGGGTTCCGCCCGCTCTCGTCCCACCGAAGGGACCTGCCTCCCGGCCCCCACCCTCGGGCCGGCCAGCTCACGCTCTCCGCCGTCTGGCTGAGTGGACAAACACTGATGTTGAGGTCGCGGCAGAACTCGAAGTCCTCCTTGGAGCCGCTGAGCCGCGCCAACGCATTGCTCAGGAGAACCTGGGGAGCAGCAGGGATGGGTTCGCTCAGGACGTGCACCCTGAGGTCGCCTCCTTGCCCCGTTTAGGCCCCGCCTCATTCCTGTCTCCGCCCCTTTCCCAGGCCCCGCCCCTCCCTTACTGTCCCCGCCCCTTCTCTCCAGGCCCCTCCCCTCCCGGCCCCGCCCCTTCGCCCAGGCCCCGCCCCTCCGGCCCCGCCCCGCGCACCTCGCAGGGCCCCCAGCCGGCGGCGAGCTGGCGCGCGTAGTCGTCGGCCACGTGCTGCCGGGAGGTGCCGCTGACGGCGTCGTGGTGCTGGAGCACTGCCATTGCCTCATCTGCCAGCAGACAGTGAGCCCTGTGGGGTCCCCGCAGGACTCTCGTCCCAACCCCGAGGAGATGCGAAAGGTCACATCGTGTGGGCGGGCAGGGTTTTTTAAGAAAGGACTGGAGGGGCGGTCGAGGGCTAGTGTCCAGCTTCAGCCCCGCCCCCATCCCCTCTCCGGACACCTACTGAGGGGTGCACTGTCTCCGGAGCCATAGGGTCCCACGTTGGCCGCTGGACCCGCCAGCGCCTCCAGCTGGTTGCACACCTGGGGGCAGGGGGCATGTTGGGGACAGGGCCTGTCGGGACCCCGGGCCGCCCCCTCAATCCCGGCGCCCACTCACCTGCAGGAAGTTGTAGCTGAGGCGCTCGTAGCGTTTGAGGGCTGGCCGGCTGGAAAAGTAGCCGGTCCAGAACATGTGGGGGCCGTCGGCGTAGGGAAAGAAGTCATCCTGCTTCACTGACCTGCAGGGGCAGAGCCATCGAGGGCAGGGTCAGCACCCACAGGGCACGCCCACCCCCCCAGGCTCCCCAGTCCCCCCAAATACCAGCTGAGGTTGGCCTTGTTCAGCTCCCAGAGGTAACAGGCGGGAGTGGAGTAGAGAACATTGACGCGGCTGCCGTTGGCCTGCTGCTGCGGGGAGGTGTGCATGTGAGCCCTTGGGAGTCCGCGCCTTCCCGGGGGCCCACAGCTGTGCAGCACACTCACACACGTGCACACGTTCATGCATCTGGCAGGTTCAGATTCTCTGAATACGCAGTTTGAACACAAACCAATGGCCAAGTGTGAAAGGGAATTTTGGCCAAAGCTTAATATTACCATCCTGGAAAGAATTTCAGGGATGCAAAAATAAACCTGAAATTTTACTAAACTTTTTAAATAATTTCAATTTTATTTTTAAAGATTTTATTTTCCTTTTTCTCCCCAAAGCCCCCCGGGTACATAGTTGTATATTTTTTGTTGTGGGTCTTTCCAGTTGTGGCATGTGGGATGCTGCCTCAACGTGGCCTGATGAGTGCTTTGAACATTTTGCAATTAAAAAGAAAATAGAGAGATAGAGACTTTTCTCAAATCAAGGAGGAACACTGTCTGCTACCCATCGTTCCAAAATGCGTGTCTGTGCCCAGGATGGGAACCAGCGAAACCCTGGGCCACCAAAGCGGAGCGTGCAAACCCAACCACTCGGCCACGGGGCCAGCCCTCAATTTTATTATTAAAAACTTTCGTGGAAAATCTGTGTGACATTATAAGGCAGGAATAATCATTTCTCAGCACTGTCAGGTTATTGCCAAATGACACAATTGTTTTGAGGAGTGGAGGCTCATTTTCACCTGCCAAAGGTGGAGGAACAAGAAGGTCATCTCCTCTGTGAGGAAAAGGGTGTCTTCTCTGCTCATGTTGTGTCCCCAGTGTCCAATGCACAGTCAATGCTCAATAAACACTTGAGCAAATGAGTGGAAGTGTGTGGGACTGTATGCCTTTATGTGCATGCACATGTCTGCACCCCTGCACACACAGTCACACAGACAGTTGCAGACACACACACAGTGTTCACTCAGCCAAAAGATCGCTCAGTTTAAAAAGCTCGGGATTGCAGACACAGTCTAGAAGCAGAGGCCAGCCCTGCCCTCACAGAATTCACAGCCCAGCGGAGGAGAGATTCTGAACAGAGGGTCGGCTGGTCAGCTGGTCACAGTCAGCCTGGATGTGGCATCCCAGGTATTTGTGGGGACAGGTGTGAGCACAGAGGACAGAACAAGCACTCTGCCTGGGGTTTGCTGAAGGCTTTCTGGAAGAGGAGGCATTGCAGCTGGTGCCTTAAAGGAGAAGCAGCAGGTTTGCAGCCCCAGATACCATAATACTTATTATTTGCCTGGCACCGTCCTACTGGGTCTATGCAGAGAAACTCGTTAAACTCATTAACAGCCCTATCGGGTGAGAACCACCTTTGTGCCCATTTTCTAGATAAAAAAACTAAAGCATTGAGTGCTTAAGAACATTTCTCAAGGGGCTGGCCCTGTGGCCGAGTGGTTAAGTTTGCGCACTCCACTTTGGTGGCCCAGGGTTTCACCGGTTCGGATCCTGGGCGCAGACCTAGCACCGCTCATCAGGCCACACTGAGGCAGCGTCCCACAGGCCACAAGTAGAAGGACCCACAACTAGGATGTACAACCATGTACTGGGGCTTTAGGGAGGGAAAAAAAAAGAGAGAGAGAGAGTGTGACATCCTGGCAGTGCAGGAACATGGTATTTGCAGGAGCAAGTGGTCAAGATGTTGAAGGCTCCTCAGGAACCAGGGGCATGGGGAGGACTGAGAAGTGTCTTCCAGAAGGCCCTTGGGGACGTTCCTGAGAGGTCTTTTTGGTGAAACCAGTTTGGGGAGCAAGTGGGAGGTGAGGACAGAAAGATTGTTCCAGTACACAACTGTGAGGATGGAATGGATGGAAGGGACGTCTTAGATGGAAGAGGGGGCATGAGGGTCTGTGCTGATGGCAGAGTGACTGCCCGCCCACATAGCCGCCAGCCGCTTGCAGGGCCACAGCGACACATCCATGGGAGGCAGACTGATGGCCGCCCAAAGATGTCCCTGCCCTAATTCCCAGACGGAAATTAAGGATGTACATGGAATTAAGGTTGCTATCCTGGACTATCTGGCAGGCCCAAGGTAATCACAAGGGTCTTTAAAAGTGGAAGAGGGAGGGGGCCGGTCCGGTGGCCGAGTGGTTGAGTTCATGTGCTCCGCTTGGGCAGCCCAGGGTTTCGCCAGTTCGGATCCTGGGTACAGATATGGCACGGCTCATCAGGCTGTGCTGGGGCAGCATCCCACATGCCTACAGCTGGAAGGACCCACAACTAAAAATACACAACTGTGTCCCGGGGGGCTTTGGGGAGAAAAAGGAAAAATAAAATCTTTAAAAAAAAAAGTGGAAGAGAGACAGAAGTGAGAGAGGTGTAGCGATGGAAGCAGGGTCAGAGAGCTGCTATGTTGCTGGCTTTGAAGATGGAGGAAGGGGGCCAGGAGCCATGGAATGCGGGCGGCCTCTAGAAGCTGACAAGGCAAGGCAACTTTCCCCTGGAGCTTCCAGAAGGAACACAGCTCTGCCAACATCCTGATTTTAGCCATGAGACCCGTGTTGGACTTCTCATCTCCAGAACTGTCAGACAATATATTTCTGTTGTTTTAAGCCACTAAGTTTGTGGTAATTTGTTACAGTAGCCAGAGAAAACTAAGCCAGCACCCACAGCTATGCCCGTGACCCAGGCCCAGCCATCCAACCACACATGTACACCCGGGGCGGGCATGCTCACCTGGGCGTTGACTAGCTTGATGAGCTTGTCAAGGTTCTTGAACCACATGTTTGCATTCTCGTACTGGAAGTCCGAGCCCATGGTCATCACGGTGTGGTTGGCGCAGTAGTGCCCGCCCTGCAGGCAGGAGGCGGGTCTTCAGGCCAGGGTGTCCTGGGCCACCCCCGTGTACGGCTGAGTCTTGGTAAATATGTGGTGAAGAGTGTGCACACAGAGGTGGGGGGGCGGAAGTGTGTCCCGTGGGAGCATAAGGACACACATAAAAATAGCCGCAAGTTGTTGAGTAATTCTCCTGGGCCCCGCGTGCTCCCAGTCAGGAATGCACACGAATCCTGGAGGAGGGCAGGTGATAGGGAATGGAGTATTACCCTGCCCCAGGGTTATGAGGTGGTGACAGGGAATGCTGGCCATGGGAAGGGCACGTTCCGGACCCCGGGGTTACCTGGGCAGTGGCCACCTGCAGGAAGTAATCAACCAGCTTCTGAGCGTTGTACTCGGGGCTGCGCGGGTCGTCCACGACTGGCTTGTCGGCGCACAGCGTGTCCCAGCACAGATACTCCGGCGGGTTGTACATGTTAGGGAGGACGCCTGCGGGCCGTACCAGGCTCAGGGGGCGGCCTGGCGCCCCAGGCCCGCCCTGGGGTCAAAACCTGCCAGGCCCCACCCCAGAGGGACTTCAGAATTTGGGGGGGCCCCTTGCAAAGTGCAAATGCTTGGCACTTGTTCCTAAGTTATTGAGTTTCAAGGCGATGACAGCAGAGTATGAAACCAAGGCCAGGACGCTTCTGAGCATGGGGCCCCGTGTGACTGCACATGTCACTGCGCAAGTCACATGCCCCTTCGGGCCAGCCCTGCCCCCACTCCATCCCCTTACTGGTGAAGAGGTCGGCGGCGGGGGGCTTCAGGCTGGCGCTGGCCCGCCACACCTGCTCCATCTCCAGCTTCTCCATCCGCACCTTCTTGTCTTGATAATCCAGGCGCCCGAAGAAGAAGCCGTCGAAACCCATCTGGGGACCAGGATGAGGAGGGGTCGGAGGACAGGACAAATCAGTGCCCGGCTCTCAACACCAAGGGGAGCCCCTCAGAGAACAGGGGGGAAAGCAGGTCTCAAACCAGGGGACCTCCAGCTCATTGCGGAGCTTGGGGAAGGGTCAGATGGCCCCCTCGGAGAGCCGGCAAGGGAGGGTCCCACGCAAGGCCTCCCCTCCACCTCCCCCAGCTCAGACAGGGGCCCGACTCAAGGAGAGCTTCCCCCTTCCGCAGCCCGCAGGTAGAAGGGGTCGGAGCGTGGAAAGGGGGCGCGGTCACGGCGCAGGCCGGGAAGCCGGGTGAAAAGCAGGGCAGGCCCCCTGCCCCCCGCCTCGGGAGCAGCCCAAACCCTAGCGAAAGGGGCGGGACCAGGGGAGGGGGCGGAGCCAGCCGGAGCGCACCAGCCGGGGCAGAGGCAGGGTGGGGCCAAGGCCAGAGCGGAAGAGGAATGGGATCCGCAGCTCCCCAGAGGGGACAGGGCCTCGTCCCCGGGAGCTTGCAGGGGGCGGGGCTTGAGTGGCCGAGGGAGGAGTCAGAGCGGGTAAAGGGGCGGGTCCAAGAGGGTCAGGAGAGCACCTGCGCGAACAGCGAGGCCTGCTCCCGGGAATGCCCAAAGGGGTCGATGTGCCAGGCGACACGGGGGCGCCCGTCGCTGCCAAACGTGTCCTCCAGGAAGCGCAGCCCTAGGGTCATCTGGTCTATGATGGCTCCGTAGTGGGTGGCTGCCTCATCGTTCATCACCCAGCCACCGTTGGCAAACTCCAGACGCCCTGCGTGGGGAGGGGCAAAGGCTGGGTGAGTTGTCAAGACCAGGAATGGGGTCGGGGTTGGTGATGCAGGGGATGAGAAGACCTGCAGCCAGACATGGGACAGAGGGCTCCCTGAACGGCAGGCTTCCCAGAGGAGCCACTGGAGATGGAGGCCTTGCAGGATGCATAAGAGTTCTCCAAATAAAAGGAAATTCCAGGCAGGCGGAGCCACGGACACGTAACAGGCTGCACATGGCATGATAACATCTAAGAGGGGAGAGTGGCAGAAACAGAAGTTGGGCTGGGCTTCCTGTTTTCACTTCCTCGGGGTTAGGCTCACCCTGGCGCACCAAGTCGCGCACTATTTCCTGGGTTCTGTTTGTCTGCTGATGCCACCAGCGGGAGAAGAAGGCGATCTCCACGTAGATGAAGCGGCGGGTGGGCTCCTCCAGCAGGGAAGAGATGACCGAGTCTAGGATGTACTGCACGCCTGCGTGCTGGATGTCATTCTGGACTGTGGGCACAGGGGTCAGGCAGTCTGGGACCAGCGAGCCAAGGGGGACACTCCCAGACACACGAGCCCAAGCTTGGCATTGCCCCCACCCTGATGTCCAGGGCCCAGGAAGGATCTGAAGGGCTCAGACGGGCCCTGGGAGTCCCAGGGGTCAGTCCCCACCCTCTACTCACTGCCGTAAAAGTACTGGTCCACCGTCTTGAGCCAGCCCACGTCATCATGTGTGTGGGCCAGAAGGTGCACGTTGAGCATATCCGGCTGCACCTTGGGGCATGTCTGCACAGAGACCCCAAACACACACTCACCCACCCTGTCAGTAACCCCTAGGATAAAAGGCAGGCTGGGGTGGGAGGTGAGGGGGCACAAGATAAGTTTTCATCTAGAGGGAAGTGACTCAGAGAGGTGGGACCAGGCCCTCCCAGGGAGGAGACACATAGTTGTGTTCACAGATACAACTGCCACTTGGCACAACCCCTCAGAACAGCTCTCATTCACTCCCCCGGGGAAATAATAATAGTAGTAGCTAATATTTATTAAGCATCTGCAGACACAAGCAGCCACCCTGGGGTGGGAGCAGTATTATGTCCGGTTTTCAGATAAGAGCACTGAGGATCAGAGAGGTGAAGTGACTTGCCCACGGTCGCACAGCCAGGAAGTGGAGGAGCCAGGCTGGAACTCCAGGCAGGCTGACTCCAGTGTCCCAGCTCTCAACCAGTGTCCCCCCGACCCCGACACACACACACACAGCTGCTCACACACAAATCCGGGCGCCCAATCACACGGTTAAGTGCATGGAGTCCAGGCACGGCGACCCACAGGGAGGCGGGTAGAGACAGCCCCATTCTCCGACGCGCGCAAGCAGACCTGCGCGCGCTCAGACCGCTCAGTCACGGCAGCCACCATTCACCAGGCGCCCAGGGAACAGGCCCACCCGCACCGCGGGACCCCCTGGGGGCTGCGCGCCGGCTCGTGGACATTTCCGCTCGCGGGCCCCGCTCACCTCGTATCCCGCGGCCCGAGCGCCGGGAGCCGCCTGCAACGACAGAACGAGGAGGGAGAGAGGCAGGAGCGGTGGCCGCAGCGCGCGGGAGCTCATCCAGGGCCCCGCCGCGCCCCGCCCGCCGCCGGCGCGGACCCCCG